>NC_080562.1:35249922-35553851 GCF_030253575.1 Rhododendron vialii
AGACGCTGCTTGCCCAGGTTTGTCGACACGCTCCGACCCTTCTTGATTACCGACCCTCCTACAAAGGTGTGCTGAGGAGGAAGGAGAAAGGAAAGGAGGTAGCTCAGAGCAAGAAGAAGACATCCAGTGCTCCCGCTGCCGAGGCTGTTCAAAAGAAGAGAGGAGATTCCTTTTCTGTCGGACTCCGAAAGAAGAGGCAACAAGGAGGGGTGAGATTGCCGAAGATCGGATTTACAGCAGAGGAGTGGCTTACTCCGTTTGATTCTGCCGAACTTCCCCAGCCCGCTTTCGAAGATATGTCAAGAAGGAACATTCCAAGGCCTGCGATTCCAACGAAGACGGCTAATCCTGGCCGAAGCCGAAGCTCTTCCGAGCAGCAAAGCCAGAGGGAGAAGAGACAGAAGACGTCAGAGGACGTTGTTCTGCCGACCATCTCACAACCCGTGCCTCTTGACACTCTTCAAGCCCCTTCAACAAAGGATCAGGGGAATTTGGTTGAACCCCACATTGATCTTACTGATCCAGCCACCGAGGCCGCTGTCCTTCGCCAATTCAGCCCTTCATACACTATGCCTGATGGCAGGGTTCTGCTTCACAATGACTCGGTTAAGGAGGAGCCGAACCTTACTATCACACTTCTGAGAGGGCTGGCTTTGCCGAGGGATTACGATCAAGTTCCAACCGACCTTCTTCCGGGTCTTGGTGAGATGTGTTCTCATCTGGTGCAGGTATCATTTGCATTCTGCTTTGTTTATTGTCAACTAACAGTGGAACCTCTTAGTGAAAGTCTTTTCTTCTGTATTATTGCCAGGCTGGGCAAGCTGCCTTGAAAGCATATGACAAGGCCACCAAAGTTACTGCCGAGCGAGAGCGATACAGGTCTGATCGAGATTCCTACCGAACCAAGTGGAGGATCTCTGATCAGCAATCAAAGGATGCTGAAGCAGAGGTGGAAAAGCTGAAGAAGGAGCTTGCCGACATTAAGGCAGCTGCCGAGGCCAATGTTGCTCGGATGAGGACAGAAGAAAAAGAGAAGCTCAAGGCTGCCGACGCCAAAGGCTATGAGGCCGGAATAAACCGAGCCGCGCTGGAGTACACCCAGATTGCTCACAAGATGGTGAATGACGAGCTCGAGGCTCGGCTTCCTGACTTCTTCAAGCTGGGTTATGTTGCAGGAGCCGAGGCGATGGCTGCTGTAATGGCCATTCAGGCCGATTCTGGCTTTCTAAAGCAACTTCCGGAGCCGACCGTGCCTGATTTGGAGCTTCCGTATACCGAGGATGAGTGCCTACCGTTGCCTCCTGAAGATGACGATGAAGATGAAGAGATGGCTGAAGCGGCTGTGGCAAATTCTCAGGAGAAGGCTGGAGGAGATGAGAGCCATGCCGAGGTTCAAAACAAGGCTGCTCAAGATACCCCAGTTTAGGATTTCCCCTAGGTTTTTATTTTGTTTTCAAAGTATTTTGAACTATGCTTTTGGACTGGATGGTACCGAACATTTGGGATTTTGCCATGCCAGATGTAATAGTTTAAAGGGGGTCGGCATCGAACGTTTTACTAAGCCGAGCCCTCTTGGTAGGAGATTCTGAATTTCAAGTTCAAGTTTGTGTTTTAATGACTTAGAAAAATTTTCAACTTTGTTATTGCACTGAATATTTCTTCATGCCTTAGAAATATTTTCTGATTTTGGCTGCCGAAGGTTAAGCAACCTTGGCTTGCTTTGAAAGTTTTGATAGTTACTCATGATAGCCCCTACTTTGGTTTAAGGCTCGGCTCAAAATGCCAGTCTTATGCCAAGGTAATAGGTAGAGTAATTGTTTGATGTGGCCATTTAGTTCAAGTCAAATTATGAACATAGCCGTACTAAGGATAAACTTTCGAGTTCATCTATTGCTTTCTGTTTGGACTTTAAGTTGTCCGAGTTGTTTATGATTTACTTGAAACAGCCCCAATGCTGGTATAAGGCTCGGCTCAAAATGCCAGCCTTGTACCAAGGCAATATGTTAAGTAAATGTTCTAAGGGTGGTCATCGCCGAACCAATTTGTTTAATCGAGTTGTGGCTGGAAATCGAATTATCCGAGCCATAATCGTGTTTGCAGTAAAGAAATCCGAACGTAGCTGTAGCTGTTTAGAATACCGAGCTTGTACTGATTGAAATTTTGAATCATTGTAATCAAATATGAAGAACACTGATACTCCAGAAGTAGGAGATACTTTTCATTAAAAAGACTGCCAAGACAAGTACAGCACTTTGGTAAGGGAAAAGTAATAGACTTGATAGGTGGTGTGATAGAGTGCGACCGACGAGAGTGTTCAGAGGTAGGCCTTCCTGAGGTTCAGAGCATTCCAAGGATTTTCAATTTCCCTTCCATCTTTGTCTTCTAACTTGTACGAGCCATTGCCGACCTCTTTAATCACCCTGTAGGGTCCTTCCCAATTTGGTTTGAATTTTGTCTTTTGATTGGCTCGGACAACCTTCCTCCAGACCCAGTCATCGGTTCTGAACTTCTTAAGCCTTACTCTTCGATTGTAGCCCCGAGCGACTTCTTGCTGATAGTTGGCTAACTTGAGCTGAGCATCGTCTCGTTTTTCTTCGGCTAAGATTAGCTCGGTTGCCACTGCATCATTGTTAGATTCTAGATCAAAGGTTTCGGTGCGCAGGGTCGGGAACTTCGATTCCAGTGGTATGACAGCCTCCATGCCGAAAGCCATTGCAAAGGGAGTTTGGCCGGTAGAGCGTCTGGGGGTGGAGCGGTAGGCCCAGAGGACCCTAGGAAGTTCTTCGGCCCATTTTCCTCGTTTAGAGTCCAGCCGACGTTTGATGCCAGCGCAAACAGTCTTGTTAGTGGCTTCGGCCTGGCCGTTGCCCTGGGGGTAGGATGGGGTTGAATTGAAGAATCTAATTCCAAATTCAGCACAGAGTCCAGTTAATTCCTTACCGACGAATTGTGAGCCGTTATCCGATACAATAGCATAAGGCACGCCGAACCTTGTGACAATGTTCTTCCAAACGAATCGCCGAACGTCAGTTTCGGTAGTTGTGACTAACGGTTCGGCTTCCACCCATTTGGAGAAGTAATCCGTTGCAGTGATCAAGAACTTGAAGCCCCCAGGGGCAGTTGGAAGTTTGCCTACTATATCCAAGCCCCACTGAGCAAAGGGCCATGGACTAGTGATAGGTTGGAGTGACTGAGCGGGCTGCCTTGGTATGGGGGAGAAAAGTTGGCAAGGCTTGCACCTTCTGACCACTTCTTCACAATCCTTCTTCATTCCTTTCCAAAAGTATCCTTGACTTAGAGCTCTTTGACATAGGGAACGGCCGCCAGAGTGACAACCGCAGCTGCCAGAGTGGAGCTCGGTTAAAATAATCGGGACCTCGGTTGGGTGAACTACCCGAAGGTATGGCCCAGTGAAGCTTTTCCTGTATAGTTGGCCGAGCTCAGAGATCCAGTAGTAGGCTGCTTTGCTGCGTACACGGTGGGCCTCCTTTTTGTCAGAGGGAAGAGTATCATCTTTGAGAAATGAGATGATTTCATCCATCCAACTTGGGCCGAGGGAAATGTTGTATACTTCTTCCGATACTTCAAAGCTCGGCTCAAGGATCTCGCCGAGGCTGATATGTCGGTATTCAGATGCTTTGCTTGCCGAGGCAAGACTAGCAAGAGCATCGGCATGAGCGTTGTTCTCTCTGTTGATCTGTTCGATTCGGAATCCTTTGAACCCTCGGATTAGCTCTAGAGCGGTAGCCTGATACTTAATCATTCTTGGGTCCCGAGCTTCATAATCACCTGTTATTTGATTGACGATCAGCTGAGAGTCGCAGAATACTTGTAGATCTTCAACTTGTAAACTAGCCGCGGCTCGGAGACCAGCAAGCAGAGCTTCATATTCGGCTTCGTTGTTTGTAGCTTGGAAGTTGATTGTGATAGCACTTTCATGAAGGACGCCACAAGGGTTTACAAGAACGACCCCTGCGCCCGAGCCGTTGCTGTTGGATGCCCCGTCCACGTGCAACTTCCAAACGTCTCCGCTAAATAAGTTCCAAACTTTCCGAGCCTCTTGTTGTTCCAGCATCCCGTAATTAGGCTTTACCAGTGTTTCCTCGTCCGGGCTTCCAGGGGTGAATTCAGCAATAAAGTCTGCCAATACTTGTGCCTTGATTGCAGTTCGAGGCTCAAAGTGGATATCAAAATTTGCTAATTCGACCGCCCATTGAGATACTCTGCTAGATAGATCAGCCTTCCTCAAGAGGTTCTTAAGTGGAAACTCCGTGAGAACAATGATGGGGTGCTCTTGAAAATAAGGGAGCAATTTCCGAGCTGCTGTAACCAATGCTAGAAGAAGCTTCTCCAGTGGCAGATATCTAGTTTGTGCCGGGAGCAAGGTTCGGCTAGAAAAGTAGATTGGTTGGTCCTCAAGGCCTTCCCTTCGGACAAGTGCCGAGCTAACAGCGTGTGGAGAGACAGCTAGATAGAGATGAAGAGTTTCGAAGGCTACCGGCTTGACAAGGAGAGGGGCCGAACTGAGATAAGACTTCAGCTCGGCAAGGGCTGCATCACAATCTTCCGTCCACTTGAAACTTCGTCGGCTTTGCTTCTTAAGCGTTTGAAAGAAGACATGGCACTTATCCGACGAGCGGCTGATAAACCTGTTGAGAGCCGCTGCCATCCCAGTGAGCTTCTGAATTTCCCGAGGAGTGGATGGTGGTTTTAATTGCTGAATAGCTAGGATCTGGTTCGGATCTGCCTCGATACCGCGCCGAGTAACCAAGTAGCCGAGGAACTTCCCTGAGCTGACTCCGAAGGCGCATTTGTCGGCGTTAAGCCGTAGCTTGTGCTTCTTCAAGATTGCAAAGACTTCGGCAAGATGAGAGAGGTGATTCTCAGCCTTGAGACTTTTCACCACCATATCGTCGATATAAGCTTCCATGATTTCGCCGATGAGGATTCCGAACAACAAGTATACCATTCTTTGGAATGTGGCACCAGCATTCTTAAGGCCGAACGGCATAACTAGGTAGCAGAAGAGGCCCCTGGGTGTGATGAATGCCGTCTTCTCCATGTCGTCGGGATCCATGGCTATCTGGTGGTAACCTCGGTAAGCATCCAAGAAACTCAGCCGAGCATGACCCGCTGTTGCATCTACCAGTTGATCAATTTTTGGAAGGGGAAGGCAGTCTTTCGGACAAGCATCATTCAAGTTGGTGTAGTCCACGCAAACTCTCCATTTTCCATTCTTCTTTTTCACCACCACAGGGTTTGCGAGCCAAGTGGGGTATTGTACTTCTTTGATGGCGTCCGCCTCGAGGAGTTTGCCGACTTCCTCATTAACTGCGTCGGCATGAATGCTGGCTGACCGCCGAGGCTTTTGAATTACAGGTTTTGCTGATTTTGAAACTTTGAGGGAGTGCTGGATAAGCTTTGGGTCAATGCCTGGCATTTCGTACGGGGTCCATGCAAAAACTTCGATGTTACTTTTTAGGAACTGCAAGGTTTCTTCACTCTCGGCTTGGGATAGACCAGCGCCGAGCATGAAATAACGTGATGCATCTTCGTTAAGAGGGAATTTGGTAAGATCCTCAACTGATTTCTCTTCAGGAAGAGATCCGACGTCTTCAAGAACAGGTTTGTCAGGGACTTCAACCCAATGTACTCTTCTGGTGAATGATGACCTTCCAATGGCCGAGACGTAACACTGTCTGGCTTGTAATTGATCTCCAAATAGGTCTTCTTGTCTACCGTTGGCGCCGATGTACCTGACCACCTGGTGGTAGGTTGAGGCGACGGCTTTTATTGAATGAAGCCAATTTCGGCCGAGGATCGCGTTGTATGGGCTCGGCGCGTCCACAACGACAAACTCTAAATTAGAAGCAACCGAGCCTGTAACAACAGGGAGGGTAATCCGTCCAAGAGGCCAAACGGGAGTGCCACTGAATCCGATCAGAGGAACTTCAGCGGGGAGAAGGCACGATTCAGGAATTTTGAGTTCCTTAAAGAGAGACAGGTACATTACTTCTGCTGAGCTTCCTTGATCAATCAACACCCTTTTGACAGAGTGAGTTGAGATTTGGATTGTGACCACCAGAGCGTCGCTATGGGGTGTTTGGACACGCTGTAAATCTTGCTCGGTGAATGTGATTGACCAAGGATGCTCAAGCATTTTGACCCTTTTTGGAGCACGATTGATGGAAAAAATTTGGGTAACTTTCTCAGCTTTGACAAGCTCTTGCCGAAGCTGCCTTGCTGCCTCCTTTGTTGTTGATCCATGAATAACGTTGATTACTCCGACTGGTCGCGGAATAAGGTTTTGTCCGACAGCGTTCGGCTGTCTCCTCGGCGTCTTTGTCCAATCGATATGATCGTCAAGAAGTCCTTGTGCCGCCAGATTTTCCAAAAGTGTCTTATAGGGAGCGCAAGCTGTGGTGTAATGACCGAGCTCATTATGGTACGAGCATCTCTTCCGATTGTTATTGTTTCCTTCTTCGGTGTTCAATTTGGGAGGGTTCGGCCAGACAAAGAACGGTTCCCTCTCTATCGTACGGAGGAGGAAATAAATTGGCTCTTTGAAAACCGTAGTTTCAGCCACATAGTCATGAGCTTTCGGCCCCTTTTTGTCTGCCACCTTGACTGTGTTGACCTGCTTCTTTGGCTGGACAGCGACCACAGGCTTCGGTGGTGCGATTTGGGGCGTGGGGACATGAAGGCTTTGAGGTATAATTGAGTTTTGTCCTCCTTGGAGTTCTCGCTCGGCGAGGAACTCTTCGTAGGAACAGAACTGCTCTACCGTCCTCATTAGCTCATTCATTCCATGAGGCGCCCTTATTGCCAGCTCATCCAAGATCTTGCTTCCAGTTTCCAAACCATTCTTAAAATTCCTTGCCGCCCAGTATTGATCAACACCGGGTATCTCGTTAAACAGCTGCCAGTAACGTTCGGCATACTTCCGAAGCGTCTCGCCGGGCCTCTTTCTCATCTGGGATAAGGCATCTTCTTCCTTAGCTTGCTTGTTGCTAGTGATGAACCGATAGTTAAAAGCTCTTTCAAGCTCTTTGAAACTATGGATCGATCCAGCCTCCAATTGGTTGAACCAAAGCAAGCCGAGGCGCCCAAGACTTGAGGGGAATGCTTTGCACATGATGGCATCATCGTCGGTGACGCATGAGATGGTGCTTCTGTAGCTGATGAGATGGGTGTATGCCTCGGTCGTGCTGGGATCGAACTTCTGGAATTTTGGAAGATGTAGACCTGGCTTTGGCAAGGTGGCTTGGATCTTTGCCGAGAAGGGTGATTCTGTCAGCTTTTTCAATTGGTACTCGTGGGTTGGCCGAGGGGGAAGACCTTCCCGAGCGTTTCGAGACTTCTTTGATGCTCGGCATTCCTGTTCTCTTTGTTTTCGTTCGTTCTCATCCTGCCGCCTCTCCCTCTTTTCTATTGTGACCTTCCCGTAGTCTTCATCTGGAAGATTTTCGGTATGGTAAACTCTTCGTCGGCTAGGGCGATCGTCTTGCCGAACGACGACACTTACGCTTCTTTCACGGTTTAGCCTCCGAGCGCTGACTGAATTAGTTGCTCGTCCTTCATAGGCCTTTTCCCGAGGGACTTCATTCTGTTCGATCCGATGGCTCTGGGGTCCTTTCCCGTTTCTTCTCGGCGTTCGGCTTCTTCGTCGTTCGAATTTGTATGGGATGAGAGCCTGATCGTTGTCTTGGAATTCCACGGTATCGTAGCTTTGGGAGCCCTGGGAGTATTCGTCTCCAGCCGATGAACTGGAGAAGACAGTATGCGGGCTCCCCTCTCGTCGTCCTTCTCTGCCCGTATGTCCCGCACCATTGCCGAGACGTTTATGAACTGGTGAGAGCTGCTGCCTAAGGCGAGCGCTGTCCCCAGTTCGATGGTCTGTCAATGGTGGGTCCAGGCGGTCGTGGACTGAGATTCTTTTTGGCCGTGCATCAGTACCCAAAGGTGGAGGGGGCGGCAAATTTCCTTTCCGGCGCCGACCCTGAGATCCAGAGTGGGAAACTGTTGGAAGTTCTTTGGCCTTAATCTTTTCGATCTCCATTCGTAGGATGGCTACATCGGCGTTGGTCTGTTCTTGTTGTTGTTCTAGCATTTGTACGTATGCTAGAGCATCTTCACTTAGGCCCACTGGACGCTGGATGGAAGAGCTTACGCCTGGAGGAGTAAATCCAGGAGGGTGAGATGGGGAGGCAGCGTTGATACCGGTTTCAGAGGTGATGTGCAAAGAGGAGCTGAGGGGTTGAAAGAGAGGAGGTGGTGGTGGTGCTCCGCCCATTTTTCTTAGGAGGAGACTGGTGGTGGAGGAGCCGCCGTGGATCTGAAAATCAAGGTTCACGTCGGGTTCACCAAATTGTGGGGCTCCATGTTAGGTGGTTCGTCCTTTTTGAATGGTGGTTCGAGGTTAGCTCTCGTCTCCTTCTCCCAGTCCTGCAAAACGAAGCACGACTAAGAGACCACACCGGAGGTTCTCCGGGATGGCCCTCCGGTGCAAGAGTCAGTTTTCTTGCAAGGAAGAGTTAAAGATTGGGAGCTAGGGTTTTTCTTTGTGCGTACCTCTTCCAAGAAGGCATAATGGGATATTTATAGGAAACCCTTCGCTTGGTCCCCAAGATTGCACCAACGCTCGACACGCGTCGGCTGATGTCATTGTTGCATCACGTTTAGGGTTTTGCAACCGTTTTCATGATGAGCTGGCACCTTCACGTGCCACCATCATTGTTCTCATAACCGTTCAGATGACGTCACGACCATCATCATAGCCATGGATGCTGTTCTGACGCGGATGAGCTGGACCGTCGGCCAAGCCATGCTCGGCACCGAGCATGTTCTGGGACCTTCGGCGGCTATCGAAACGATCGTATCCTCCTTCCCGAGCAGGTAGAGGGAATGGAGTATAAAAGAAGACGTAATTAGAGGAACCCTCGGCCACGGTAGCCGACCTTCGGCCACGGTTACTAGATCACGTTCGGAATGGAACGAGCCATTCTGCTCGGCCTGCTACATACGGCACCCTCGATATCATGTACAGCAATGCCGGGATCATGAGTTCATGGGAGAGCATCCTAGACATGGACATGGAGGAGGGCTTCGACCAAAACGTGGCCGTAAATCTAAGAGGACCGGCATTGTGCATAAAGCATGCTGCTCGAGCCATGGTTAATAGACAAGTAAGGGGATCCATCATTTGCACGGCCAGCTCGGCGTCCATTCTAGGAGGGTTTTGTAACGCCGGTTACACTGCTGCGAAGCATGGTTTGGTGGGTCTGGTTAGAGCCGCTGCAAGTGAGCTTGGGAAGCATGGGATAAGGGTCAATTGTGTTTCTCCTTACTTTGTTCCCTCTCCCCTGGGGATATCGTGGTTGTTAGAGCTGGGCATTGACACCGCGAGCGGAATTGAAGCAGTAGCAAGTGTTGCGGCCAACTTGAAAGGAGTTGAATTGAAAGCAAAGGATATTGCAGAGGCTGCACTCTTCCTCGCTTCTGATGAATCATCCGTTTATGTCAGTGGTCATAATTTAGCTGTTGATGGGGGTCTCACTGTTGTTGATAATTCCAGCACTATGATCGTATCGCAGATGCTAATGAAGGAGAATTAAGCAGCACTGATCGATACATCCTCACTTGCTTGATTTACCTTTTTACCAAGAGAAAATAATACTGGGTTGTACGTTCCCAGTTGCTTGGTTTACATTTTTACCAAGTTTAAGCTAGCTCTTGATCTATTATAAGATCATGCACTTTTATTATTACTAGAAAATAATATTTATCGATATAACAGTGATGTGATTATTGATTGTGAAATTATGCGGAAGCATTCAAACTACTCCTAGAGGGGGGTGAATAGGAGTTTTGGTTAAAAACAATTACCAATTTGAAAGTAAATTCACTTATTAAAAATTAATATAGATGAACGGGTTGATTATCGATTAATCCAAACCTAAACTCAAGTAGGGCAGTAAAATAAAATTGATACGAGAGGCGCACGATTTACGTGAAAAAACTTAGGGTCCTAAATAACCCTAAGCCAAAACCAAGGCCTAACACTATTGATTTATTCTATTAATCAAAAAGAAGTATAGATTGCGAAATAGTAAAAACCTTACCCAAGCCTTTACCTATTCTCGCCAATCTCCGATGCTCCCAAAGCTTCTTCAAGATCCAATAGATGCACCACGGACTTCACGCCCGATCTCTGGATTCAACCGGCTCTGAATCAATCTACAAAAGATTTGGCCACAACAGCAAACGGCACCAAGAATCATAAACAGTAAATGGATGAATGATATGATGTGAACATGACCCTAAAATCAAACCAAATGTTCAAAGAAGAAGAACGAAGAAAAATAACGTGGGTTGCCAGAAAAACTATCAACTTGCCTAAAACAAAAACAAAAACCGTGCAACCCTTTCTTTTTCTTTTTGACCAAAAACTCTCGCCTCTGTCGAGAGAAAACAAAACAAACAGTGGTGCACTCCTTTCTTTCCTTTATGTGCAATCAAAATCTATTAAACTCAAAACTCAAAAGGCGTAGTCCACACCACTATAAAACAAACTTTTAATGATGCAAATATGGAAACCAAAATCTCACCAAATTTCCAGAGAGGCAAACGTGGGATCTTTATTTTTTATACTCCAAAGAAAAATCTCGTAACGATAATTATATATATATATATATATATATATATATATATATAGGAATTTTCAAGTGAGGGATCCCACATTTTGTTAAAATGAGGGACTTTCATTTCCCGATCAAATTTTGAAAATCCGAACCGTTCAATGTATGCAGAAAGTAATTTTAAGGGTCCCCGCCAGAAATTAGCAAAAAAAATGACCGGGAAGGGCGTCATCCGAACAGTTTTTTTTGAACCGTTCAATGAAAACTGCTCGGATGAAGCCCTTCCTGGTCATTTTTCTTGCTGATTTCTCACGGGGACCCTTAAAATCACGTTCTGATCACTTTGAGCAGCTCGGATCATCGAAATTCAATCGGGAAGGGGAGTCCCGCATTTTAATAAAAACGTGCATGAATAAATTTCTAATCTTGGAAATAATATGCTTGATGTGTTGTGTAATGCTTTTACCTTTCACGCAATTGGCTCGATTCCGTAGCAGTCAATTTGGAGTAGATAAGGGGAGGGGCATCGAGCGAGACACTACCCCTAATTATCCTACCCATTACAATCAAATGGAGTCGAAATAACAAAGACACTAATATTGGAGGTTTTGAACAACCCCGGAAAGTGCCAAAATATCTAACAATCTCCCCCTTTGGCATTTTCGGGACAAAACCGATTGCAATAAACCATAACGGAAAAATACAACTGAAAGAAATAAACACTAGCCTAAACTAAGTCTATCCAGTGAAACTTAAGTTGCACTTCCAATACCTGCAAAGATAGCTCAACAAAAACTATGCGCCAAAATATATGTTTCGAAAAATAGAATGGGTCAGCATAATTTAATAATAAACGACAAAACAACATTATATCCAATAGAAGAAAACTAGACCAGCGATTCATCAATAAAATATATCTCCCCATATAAATATCTCCCCAAATGAACGATAGCACTCAAAATTTCTCTACCTTTATGCAAGACTCAACGACACACATCACTCTCGACAATTCCCCAACGCATGACCATATAAACTCTCCCCCTTTTTGTCACGGAAAAACTAAGCAAAAAAATATATATCGGAGTGAGACACATGCAACTTGAAAGCATAAAAAACACACAAACACATACACAAAGGTAACCTTTGGCTAGAAAATTCTTTTTTTTTTTTGCCAAAAATTTAGAAATTTTCTTGATAACCAAGAGAGAACATCAAAGGGAATATTCTTCCTTACTTGGACAAGGAGAGAATAGCCAACAAAGAGGATAGGCTCTAACGAGAAAAGACCTATACTGTACCCTAAACTCTTACAAACAGAATTACAATACCTCATGTAAAACTCACACCACCAACATCAAAAAAAAAAAAAAAACACACTACACCCGAAATGGTCAGAAAGACCCCCAAAGGGGAGAAATACCCGCAAACAGGACATTATGGCAAAAAAACTAGAACAAAAAAAGAAACCCATTGGCGGTGTCAGATCAGACAACCCAACCTTCTCTTCTCCAAATCAACTCCAGATCGGATCCTGTTCTGCAACCTCTTGATTCCGGACTCTGCAACCCGACCCCCTGGTCACCGGAACGTACATCTATAGACGGCTGGATTTGGACGAGGTTCTAGCTATGGACGGCATCGAGCCAGTCAAGGCGATCTCAGAGCTTCGAGATGATGGGGAAGAAGTCGCGCATGAGGTTCTGTTCGATAGCGGCGATGGAGGCGGCCAATCTCCAATGCTCTCAGAGCTTCTTCAAGATCCAATAGATGCACCACTGACTTCACGCCCGATCTCTGGATTCAACCGGCTCCGAATCAATCTCCAAAAGATTCGGCCACAATAGTAAACGATACAAAGAATCACGAACAGTAAATGGATGAATGATATGATGTGAACGTAACCTTAAAATCAAACCAAACGTTCAAAGAAGAAGAAAGAAGAAAAATAACGTGGGCTGCTAGAAAACTATCAACTTGCCTATGACAAAAACAAAAACCGTGCAACCCTTTCTTTTTCTTTTTGACCAAAACCTCTCGCCTCTGCCAGGAGAAAACAAAACAAACAGTGGTGCACTCCTTTCTTTCCTTCATGTGTAATCAAAATCTATTAAACTCAAAACTCAAAAGGTGTCGTCCACACCACTATAAAACAAACTTTTAATGATGCAAATATGCTGTGCATGAATAAAATTTCTAATCTTAGAAATAATATGCATGATATGCTGTGTAATGCGCCAAAATATATGTTTCGAAAAATAGAATGGGTCAGCATAATTTAATAATAAACGACAAAACAACATTATATCCAATAGAAGAAAACTAGACCAGCGATTCATCAATAAAATATATCTCCCCATATAAATATCTCCCCAAATGAACGATAGCACTCAAAATTTCTCTATCTTTATGCAAGACTCAACGACACACATCACTCTCGACAATTCCCCAACGCATGACCATATAAACTCTCTCCCTTTTTGTCACGGAAAAACTAAGCAAAAATATATATGCGAGTGAGACACATGCAACTTGAAAGCATAAAAAACACACAAACACATACACAAAGGTAACCTTTGGCTAGAAAATTCTTTTTTTTTTTGCCAAAAATTTAGAAATTTTCTTGATAACCAAGAGAGAACATCAAAGGGAATATTCTTCCTTACTTGGACAAGGAGAGAATAGCCAACCAAGTGGATAGGCTCTAACGAGAAAAGGCCTATACCGTACCCCAAACTCTTACAAACTAAATTACAATACCTCATGTAAAACTCACACCACCAACATCAAAAAAAATAAAAAAACACACTACACCCGAAATGGTTAGAAAGACCCCCAAAGGGGAGAAACACCCGCAAACAGGACATTATGGCAAAAAAACTAGAACAAAAAAAGAAACCCACTGGCGGTGTCGGATCAGACAACCCAACCTTCTCTTCTCCAAATCAACTCTAGATCGGACCATGTTCTGCAACCTCTTGATTCCGGACTCTGCAACCCGACCCCCTGGTCATCGGAACGTACATCTATAGACGGCTGGATTTGGACAAGGTTCTAGCTACGGACGGCATTGAGCCAGTCAAGGCGATCTCAGAGCTTTGAGATGATGGGGAAGAATTCGCGCATGTGGTTCTGTTCGATAGCGGCGATGGAGGTGGCCAATCTCCAATGCTCTCAGAGCTTCTTCAAGATCCAATAGATGCACCACAGACTTCACGCCCGATCTCCGAATTCAACCGGCTCCGAATCAATCTCCAAAAGATTCGGCCACAATAGTAAACGACACAAAGAATCACGAACAGTAAATGGATGAATGATATGATGTGAACGTAACCTTAAAATCAAACCAAACGTTCAAAGAAGAAGAAAGAAGAAAAATAACGTGGGTTGCCAGAAAAACTATCAACTTGCCTATGACAAAAACAAAAACCGTGCAACCCTTTCTTTTTCTTTTTGACCAAAACCTCTCGCCTCTGCCAGGAGAAAACAAAACAAACAGTGGTGCACTCCTCTCTTTCCTTCATGTGTAATCAAAATCTATTAAACTCAAAACTCAAAAGGTGTCGTCCACACCACTATAAAACAAACTTTTAATGATGCAAATATGGAAACCAAAATCTCACCAAATTTCAAGAGAGGCAAACGTGGGATCTTTATTTTTTATACTCCAAAGAAAAATCTCGTAACGATAATTATATATATATATATATATATATATATATATATATATATATATATGGTAAGCAGATTTTCGGAGAGTTTTATGGGAAAGAAAAACGTGCATGAATAAAATTTCTAATCTTGGAAATAATATGCTTGATGTGTTGTGTAATGCTTTTACCTTTCACGCAATTGGCTCGATTCCGTAGCAGTCAATTTGGAGTAGATAAGGGGAGGGGCATCGAGCGAGACACTACCCCTAATTATCCTACCCATTACAATCAAATGGAGTCGAAATAACAAAGACACTAATATTGGAGGTTTTGAACAACCCCGGAAAGTGCCAAAATATCTAACAATCTCCCCCTTTGGCATTTTCGGGACAAAACCGATTGCACTAAACCATAACGGAAAAATACAACTGAAAGAAATAAACACTAGCCTAAACTAAGTCTATCCAGTGAAACTTAAGTTGCACTTCCAATACCTGCAAAGATAGCTCAACAAAAACTATGCGCCAAAATATATGTTTCGAAAAATAGAATGGATCAGCATAATTTAATAATAAATGACAAAACAACATTATATCCAACAGCAGAAAACTAGACCAGCGATTCATCAATAAAATATATCTCCCCATATAAATATCTCCCCAAATGAACGATAGCACTCAAAAATTCTCTATATTTATGCAAGACTCAACGACTCATATCACTCTCCACTACTCCCCAACGTACTCATGACCATATAAACTCTCCCCCCTTATGTCACGGAAAAACAAAGCAAAAAAGTATATATCCAAGTGAGAAACATGCAACTTGAAAGCATAAAAAACACACAAACACATACACAAAGGTAACCTTTGGCTAGAAAAATCTTTTTTTTTTTGCCAAAAATTTAGAAATTTCATTGATAACCAAGAGAGAACATCAAAGGGAATATTCTTCCTTACTTGGACAAGGAGAGAATAGCCAACCAGACGGATAGGCTCCAACAAGAAAAGACCTATACCGTACCCCAAACTCCTTACAAACTGAATTACATACCTCACGTAAAACTCACACCACCAACATAAAATAAAAAAAAAAAACACTACACCCAAAATGGTTAGAAAAACCCCCGAAGGGGAGAAACACCCGCAAATAGGACATTCTGGCAAAAAACTAGAACGAAAAAAGAAACCCACTGGCTGTGTCGGATCAGACAACCCAACCTTCTCTTCTCCAAATCAACTCCAGATCGGACCCTGTTCTGCAACCTCTTGATTCCGGACTCTGCAACCCGACCCCCTGGTCACCGGAACGTACATCTATAGACGGCTGGATTTGGACGAGGTTCTAGCTACGAACGGCATCGAGCCAGTCAAGGCGATCTCAGAGCTTCGAGATGATGGGGAAGAAGTCGCGCATGAGGTTCTGTTCGATAGCGGCGATGGAGGCGGCCAATCTCCAATGCTCTCAGAGCTTCTTCAAGATCCAATAGATGCACCACTGACTTCACGCCCAATCTTCGGATTCAACCAGCTCCGAATCAATCCCCAAAAGATTCGGCCACAATAGTAAACGATACGAAGAATCACGAACAGTAAATGGATGAATGATATGATGTGAACGGAACCTTAAAATCAAACCAAACGTTCAAAGAAGAAGAAAGAAGAAAAATAACGTGGGCTGCTAGAAAACTATCAACTTGCCTATGACAAAAACAAAAACCGTGCAACCCTTTCTTTTTCTTTTTGACCAAAACCTCTACCAAAACCTCTCGCCTCTGCCAGGAGAAAACAAAACAAACATTGGTTCACTCCTTTCTTTCCTTCATGTGTAATCAAAATCTATTAAACTCAAAACTCAAAAGGTGTCGTCCACACCATTATAAAACAAACTTTTGATGATGCAAATATGCTGTGCATGAATAAAATTTCTAATCTTAGAAATAATATGCATGATATGCTGTGTAATGCTTTTACCTTTCACGCAATTGGCTCGATTCCATAGCAGTCAATTTGGAGTAGATAAGGGGAGGGGCATCGAGCGAGACACTACCCCTAATTATCCTACCCATCACAATCAAATGGAGTCGAAATAACAAAGACACTAATATTGGAGGTTTTGAACAACCCCGGAAAGTGCCAAAATATCTAACAATCTCCCCCTTTGGCATTTTCGGGACAAAACCGATTGCACTAAACCATAACGGAAAAATACAACTGAAAGAAATAAACACTAGCCTAAACTAAGTCTATCCAGTGAAACTTAAGTTGCACTTCCAATACCTGCAAAGATAGCTCAACAAAAACTATGCGCCAAAATATATGTTTCGAAAAATAGAATGGGTCAGCATAATTTAATAATAAACTACAAAACAACATTATATCCAATAGAAGAAAACTAGACCAGCGATTCATCAATAAAATATATCTCCCCATATAAATATCTCCCCAAATGAACGATAGCACTCAAAATTTCTCTATCTTTATGCAAGACTCAACGACACACATCACTCTCGACTATTCCCCAACGCATGACCATATAAACTCTCTCCCTTTTTGTCACGGAAAAACTAAGCAAAAATATATATGCGAGTGAGACACATGCAACTTGAAAGCATAAAAAACACACAAACACATACACAAAGGTAACCTTTGGCTAGAAAATTCTTTTTTTTTTTGCCAAAAATTTAGAAATTTTCTTAATAACCAAGAGAGAACATCAAAGGGAATATTCTTCCTTACTTGGACAAGGAGAGAATAGCCAACCAAGTGGATAGGCTCTAACGAGAAAAGGCCTATACCGTACCCCAAACTCTTACAAACTAAATTACAATACCTCATGTAAAACTCACACCACCAACATCAAAAAAAATAAAAAAACACACTACACCCGAAATGGTTAGAAAGACCCCCAAAGGGGAGAAACACCCGCAAACAGGACATTATGGCAAAAAAACTAGAACAAAAAAAGAAACCCACTGGCGGTGTCGGATCAGACAACCCAACCTTCTCTTCTCCAAATCAACTCTAGATCAGACCCTGTTCTGCAACCTCTTGATTCCGGACTCTGCAACCCGACCCCCTGGTCATCGGAACGTACATCTATAGACGGCTGGATTTGGACAAGGTTCTAGCTACGGACGGCATTGAGCCAGTCAAGGCGATCTCAGAGCTTTGAGATGATGGGGAAGAATTCGCGCATGTGGTTCTGTTCGATAGCGGCGATGGAGGTGGCCAATCTCCAATGCTCTCAGAGCTTCTTCAAGATCCAATAGATGCACCACAGACTTCACGCCCGATCTCCGAATTCAACCGGCTCCGAATCAATCTCCAAAAGATTCGGCCACAATAGTAAACGACACAAAGAATCACGAACAGTAAATGGATGAATGATATGATGTGAACGTAACCTTAAAATCAAACCAAACGTTCAAAGAAGAAGAAAGAAGAAAAATAACGTGGGTTGCCAGAAAAACTATCAACTTGCCTATGACAAAAACAAAAACCGTGCAACCCTTTCTTTTTCTTTTTGACCAAAAACTCTCGCCTCTGCCAGGAGAAAACAAAACAAACAGTGGTGCACTCCTCTCTTTCCTTCATGTGTAATCAAAATCTATTAAACTCAAAACTCAAAAGGTGTCGTCCACACCACTATAAAACAAACTTTTAATGATGCAAATATGGAAACCAAAATCTCACCAAATTTCCAGAGAGGCAAACGTGGGATCTTTATTTTTTATACTCCAAAGAAAAATCTCGTAACGATAATTATATATATATATATATGGTAAGCAGATTTTCGGAGAGTTTTATGGGAAAGAAAAACGTGCATGAATAAAATTTCTAATCTTGGAAATAATATGCTTGATGTGTTGTGTAATGCTTTTACCTTTCACGCAATTGGCTCGATTCCGTAGCAGTCAATTTGGAGTAGATAAGGGGAGGGGCATCGAGCGAGACACTACCCCTAATTATCCTACCCATTACAATCAAATGGAGTCGAAATAACAAAGACACTAATATTGGAGGTTTTGAACAACCCCGGAAAGTGCCAAAATATCTAACAATCTCCCCCTTTGGCATTTTCGGGACAAAACCGATTGCACTAAACCATAACGGAAAAATACAACTGAAAGAAATAAACACTAGCCTAAACTAAGTCTATCCAGTGAAACTTAAGTTGCACTTCCAATACCTGCAAAGATAGCTCAACAAAAACTATGCGCCAAAATATATGTTTCGAAAAATAGAATGGATCAGCATAATTTAATAATAAATGACAAAACAACATTATATCCAACAGCAGAAAACTAGACCAGCGATTCATCAATAAAATATATCTCCCCATATAAATATCTCCCCAAATGAACGATAGCACTCAAAAATTCTCTATATTTATGCAAGACTCAACGACTCATATCACTCTCCACTACTCCCCAACGTACTCATGACCATATAGACTCTCCCCCCTTATGTCACGGAAAAACAAAGCAAAAAAGTATATATCCAAGTGAGACACATGCAACTTGAAAGCATAAAAAACACACAAACACATACACAAAGGTAACCTTTGGCTAGGAAAATCTTTTTTTTTTTGCCAAAAATTTAGAAATTTCCTTGATAACCAAGAGAGAACATCAAAGGGAATATTCTTCCTTACTTAGACAAGGAGAGAATAGCCAACCAGACGGATAGGCTCCAACAAGAAAAGACCTATACCGTACCCCAAACTCCTTACAAACTGAATTACATACCTCACGTAAAACTCACACCACCAACATAAAAAAAAAAAAAAAAAAACACTACACCCAAAATGGTTAGAAAAACCCCCGAAGGGGAGAAACACCCGCAAACAGGACATTATGGAAAAAAACTAGAACGAAAAAAGAAACCCACTGGCTGTGTCGGATCAGACAACCCAACCTTCTCTTCTCCAAATCAACTCCAGATCGGACCCTGTTCTGCAACCTCTTGACTCCGGACTGATCTACAACCGGACCCCCTGGTCGCCGGAACGTACATCTATAGACGGCTGGATTTGGACGGGGTTCTAGCTGTGGACGGCATCGAGCCAGTCAAGGCGATCTCAGAGCTTCGAGATGACGGGGAGAAGTCGCACATGAGGTTTTGTTCAATATCGGCGATGGAGGCGGCCAAAGGGAGGCGAGACAGAGAGGAGGCAGTGAAAAGTCAACGACAGTGAAGGTCGACGAAAATGTAAAAGGAAGGCGGAGGAAACGTTAATGGAGAATGTCCCCTCCCGTCGCCACCATAAGGTGGAAACCCTAGGGGAAAGGAGGGAAGGAGGGAGGCGGCTAAGGCTAGGAAGTTTTGGAGAGCTAGAAAGTCCTTTTACCCAAATCAAAAATTGTACTATCACAAATCTGCTGCTAGAAGTCCTTTATTTTTTTACTACCCAAATAAAGAAATTTGTATCATAAACTATAAAGTCCTCTTTGGACTACCCAAATGAAAACGTGCATCACAAATTCGTGGCTAGAAAACGTGCATCACAAATAACTCGTGGCAAGAAACGTAGTTTTTGATTTCTCATTCCTTACCCAAGTGAAAACGTGCATCACAAATTTGTGGCTAGAAATGTAATTATTGATTTCTCATTTCTTACCAAGTTTACACCTTACCTTTCATACTCCACGGGGAGAAGAGGACTCACTATAAATGGTGAGAGAAACAAAGAACTGGCTATATATGCCTGTAACTCTAAATGAAGTACCAAACACATATTTAGGGACAAATCTCTGGTAGAATCTAAAAAGAGAGACACAAACCCTCAGTGGAACCCTAAGAAATGAACAAAATCCTAATATCTAAACCCTTAAACAAAAGAACCATCACCCTAGGAACTTCCGAGATCCTTATTTATAAAAAAATCACTAAATAAACCTAAACCGATTAGGAATAGGAATCTTAGTCAATTTAGGAATTCTAGTCAATTTTTAACAAATATTAGCCTTTGATCAGAGGTTACTCGATCTTCAAGTTGTGTTGTAAGGGCAAAATATTTATGATTGTCAATGGCATGTGTCAAAACACATTCAACCGTATAATTGCGATTATTTGATTATCGAGTTGTATTTTATTTATTTTTATTTTTAGAGTGTCTATTTAGGAAGTGGAAGGAAATCTATTTATTTGTAATTGAGAGTGACCGTTTTGGATAGAAAGAAGGCCATCTACAGCAAGTCGGATTCGGGGAAAACGGATTGATGGACGGGTCAATTTATTACCAATCGGCTGCTTCAGTTTTTTAACAGAACAGCAAGGTAAGAAAAAATAAAGTGTGGCCCAATCAAGAGGCCTGTTCTTTTCCTCCTAGGTTTTGTTTCAAAGACTTATAAAAAGAAAAGTGGAAGCTGTGATACGGCAAGATATACAGTGGTAATAAAAAGAGAAAAGGTAGTGAGGCGACAGAAAGAAAAACTCGAAGAGCCCAACATATTGAGAGCAGCCCACGTTCTGAAAAGGGAGAAATATCAAAGGGGTTCTTTGCTTTGTATCTTGGAGTATACATGTGATCTATGGATCATTGAGTGTTCAATCTATCTCCAAGAGTTTTATCATCTACAACTACAAGTTTGAGAAAAACGCTAAGGAGGATTTCGAGGCAAGATCAAGTCCTTCGGTAGATTTTCGGGAGGCAAATGGAAGGCTTGTGGATTTAAGGCAGCAGCGGTCAAGCATTCAGAGAGGTGTACGTGGATTCGGCAAGAACGTCTAGGTTTAGGTTTGTGGAGTTCAAACTTATCGTAAGAGTTCTTGTAACCTGGTATTTAGTAATATTTGATTCCTTCCCGTGGTTTTTTTCCATTTTGGGTTTTCTACGTATATCTTGGTGTTCGTTATTTGTTTGCTTTCCGTTTGTGAGATTGATTTTGTTTATCACTTGGTGAATCGTTGATTGAGATTAAAACATAGCAAGTCTTTAAACCTAGAGGAGCTAGGATTTTTCATGTGTAAACTTGTGTATGGGTATACAACTAGGTGATTGGGCTTCTTGTATCCCGGGAACGATGTGCAGACTACTTGTGGTCTATTACACCCGAAGTATTCCGGAAATGACACGAATAGTGATCGTGTCGTTTCCGTATCAAAAATAATTAATAAAACAGAATAATTACTATTATCTAAAAGATAGCGGTAAGTACTCCGAGTATCGTCCTCAGGGATTACGAAGGCTGAATTGCAATTGTTCTAACTAATTTCTAACTTAATTCGGAAAAAGGATTTGATTGTTGGATTTCAAAAATATTAAAAGCTAAATTAAATTAAAACAATTAAGAAATAATGAAAGTTTATGAGAGAAAAGATCTAGGGTTTCAAATCCACTCGACCCGTTGTAACAATTTCTATACGATGATAAAGGTCTATTATTCGAATCAATTTAGATATCGCTAGGGTTCGCTGGCCCTCACGAAATCGCCTAAAGATATTTATGAATTACCAAATAGCATGGAGTATCGCCGCCTAGCACGAACCGTCTTACTAGTACAATCCGTCTCTATGGCACGGATCGTCTAATAGCACGGCGCGTCTTACGGAGTATAACCCATCTTACTCAGCTATCACAAAACAATAAAGAACTGTTGTATGAACGTGCATGAAAATCTAGAAAATCATACATAAGATTTGATAGAGAAAATTAATACCGCAAATAAATTTTCAAGTCATACAACCACGATTCGAATAATAAGATACTAAATCAAAATATAAACATTATTACTCAGAGATCGAGTTTCATCTATACCCTAGAAACGAGTTTAGCCGGACATCGGAGAGGTGAACATCAAAGTTCTTTGTTGCTGTTCACTCATGTAAACCAACGCCAGAGATGGTTTTTGCACCATTCTCGGTTCTCGGCTTCCGTTCTCCGTTTTACTCCTGTAATCCGTGCAAAAAAGTCTCGCTGTCTGTGGTACATGTTGTCTTTTTATATCTCGTCGTAGCCGACCTTTTGGGAGCAGCCCCCATTGCCTTGCAAAAGCCCTTGTGGTAATATCGGTGACTTGGGCCCAGCCTTAGTCAGAATAATAATTAAACATTAGGCCCAACCAATTGTACATTCAACTAGTATAGCTTCGGGGGCCCACCGATACATTTACAACTTGTATTATTCTGCTAAGCCATTCCACTTCCAGTACCACGTACACGGCAGCACACTAGGAGGAAAAATTATAGGACACAATCCATGCCCCTCAGCAACTAAACAAAGTCCATTTAAAATGTCAAAACCTCCAAATACCTACAACACAAAAGTTGAGCATTAATCTCCGGAGTAACAATATAAACGGACTTAACAGGAATAAATTAGGGGGCGCGTATGTAAACATTTATGCGCTTATCAAATAGTCTCAAGAGAGCGATTTGGTCCGTGCTTGAATCTCCGCCACCCTATCATTGTCAATCTTCATTTGCGGGTAAAAGAATAGTTGCATCCGGGTAATATTTTCCATTTTTGTTACAACAACAAGATTCATTGCATTCAAATTTGAGCAACCAACCAGTCAACAATGTGCCACAAGCTAGGACCACAAAATGCCCTGTATGGCTCTATATAAAGCACATCACAAGACTGCACTTGTATCCCAATTATCGTTTGCTTGCATTGAGGAATCCATCTCCTGCACACATCAAAATGTCTAAGCCGAGGAGGTGATCTCTCTCTCTCTCTCTCTCTCTCTCTCTCTCTCTCTCTCTCTCTCTCTCTCTCTCTCTCTCTCTCTCTCTCTCTTTCCTATGGTTAATTAAGCCTTGCGGATCATGAGAAGCTTCTGATTGTAGAATGCTTTTTTATGTTTATTGATCGATGTTTGGTTTCAGATTGGAAGGGAAGGTTGCAATAATAACAGGAGCAGCCAGTGGGATTGGGGAGGCAGCTGCAAAACTATTCGTGGAGAATGGAGCGTTCGTGGTGGTGGCTGACATTCAAGAGGAATTGGGTCTCAAAGTGGTGGCTTCCATAGCAAGCCCTGATGTGGACAGAGCCATTTACAAGAACTGCGATGTTACGGTGGAGAAGCAGGTGGAAGAAACCGTGGCTTTCGCTATCGAAAAGTACGGCACCCTCGATATCATGTACTGCAATGCCGGGATCCTGGGTCCAATAGACAGCATCCTAGACATGGACATGGAGGGCTTCAACCGAACCATGGCTGTAAATCTGAGAGGACCGGCGTTGTGCATAAAGCATGCTGCTCGAGCCATGGTTAAAAGACAAGTAAGGGGATCCATCATTTGCACGGCCAGCACAGCGTCCGTTCTGGGAGGGCTGTGTCCCATTGCTTACAACACTTCGAAGCATGGTTTGGTGGGTCTGGTTAGAGCCGCGGCAAGTGAGCTTGGGAAGCATGGGATAAGGATCAATTGTGTTTCTCCTCACCTTGTTGCCACTCCCCTGGCAATATCGTGGATGTCAGCGATGGGCATTAACAACGCGAGCGGAAGCGGAATTGAATTACTAGCAAGCTCCGCAGCCAACTTGAAAGGAGTTGCATTGAAAGCGAAGCATGTGGCAGAGGCTGCTCTCTTCCTTGCTTCTGATGAATCATCCGTTTATGTCAGCGGTCATAATTTAGTTGTTGATGGGGGTTTGACTGTCGTTGATAATTCTATCACTATGTTAATGGAGACTGGAGACGCAGATAAAACAGTGATGTGATTATTGATCGATACCTCCAGTTGATCATTAGTACTTGATGTGCTTTTACTATTATTACTAGAAAATGCTTGTCTTTAACTGTTGGACTTCTTAAGTTTTCCAATAACAAATACTCCAATTAATAAATAATTGCATTTAAGCCTTCACCTTGATGCTGGATTATGTTTCTTGATGACCTACCAGATAAAGGCTCAAGAAGTCTTGCTGAAGCAGCTTGTTTGTGATTATGGATAGGGATGGCAATCCCGGCTGCCCCACCCCGCCCCGCCCCATTCCCCGTCCCAAATGGATTGGGGATTCGGGGATTTTTCGGAGATCGGATAGGGGATGGGGATAATTTTTTTAAAAAAATGGGGAATGGATAGGGGATGGAAATGAGTCTGTCCCCGCCCCATCCCCGCCCCGCCCCGCCCCGCCCCGTTTGTGTGTGTGTTTGTGTATATATATATATATATATATATATATATATATATATATATATATATATAGAGTCCTTTTCAGGTCCGGACCTCTTACGGTCCGGACCGTCCGGACCTCCCATTTCCCGATCGAATTTCGATGATCCGAGCCGCTCAAAGTGATCAGAACGTGATTTTAAGGGTACCCGCGAGAAATCAGCAAAAAAAATGATCGGGAAGGGCTTGATCCGAGCAGTTTTTTACTGAACCGTAAATTTGATCAAGAAAGGGAAAATCCGGACCGTAAGAAAATCCGGGCGAGTGGACCTGAAAATTACTATATATATATATATATATATATATATATAATAAATAAGTTATATACATAAATGAAAATTATATAGGAGTACTATATATACATAAGTGAGGAAGAAAGAAAGAAACTAAATCTCACTGTCAATTAACATAGAAGTAATTGAATTCACTTACCACGGATAGAAGATAAGTAGAAAAAAGAGCTCAAATCGATAGTTCTAGTCAGATAAATATTGTTCAAGTCGGAAACTCATGAAATAGCGTCATGTTGAGAAACTAAGAAACGAAGCTTTAAAGAGCTTTGCGTGTGTTGTTTGTTCTTGGCGTCTTGCTACAGGAGGGATACCGGATTAAGAATACCGGTTTTGCCTGTGGTTCCAGTTGGATCCCCGTTCCCCGTTTAGGGAGGGGATGGAGGGTAAAAATAATTTCCCGGTGGGGATCGGGGAGGGGATGGGGATGGATTTGGATTCGGGGATCGGGGACGGGGATAGTGGTATCCACCCCCTACCCACCCCATTGCCAAGCCTAATTATGGATGCTTCCATTTATCTCCTAGTGGTTTCATTCAATCTTTCGTTGGATGTATTTTTTCTTTTATTCTTTATTTCTTTGGTCTTTTCTATGATTCAAGCTTTTTTTTTGTATTTTGAGTTGGACGCCTCGATGTATCCTTTGTCGAGTTCAATAAAATATCTGGTTGCCGATAGATAAATAAAAAGTATGGTTGTAATCAGTTGGGTTTAGTCCAATTTGGTAATAAAAAAAATTAAATAAACCATGGGCCAGTAACCTTGCTAGAAAATCCATTTTTAACTACCCAAATGCTAGAAAGCCTTTTTTGGACTACCCAAATAGAAAAGGGTAATGATTTTAACACTTTTATTTTTTGGTATATACACTATATTTTTTTGTCTTTTAATGAAACTTTTTTATGCAATTCTTTCACAAAAGACAAAAAAAGAGAGGAGTGTATGCTTAAAAAAAGGAATGTGAAAATCATTTCAAATTGTATCCCAAACTAGGAAGTCGCTTGTTGACTTCCCAAATAAAAACTTGTATGAGTGTATCACAAATTCGTGGCTAGAAGCGTGGTCATTGATTTCTTATTCATTTACCAAGTATACAAGAGAGGTCCTATCCATTTTTTTTTTTTGCTCGATAAAACGAAATAAATTATTCCAACTCGAAAGGATACATCGAGGGCTTGACCAAAGTAAGTAGAACTTACTCGATCAAGTAAAAAGAAGGAAGACAAGAAATCCAAAACTCCCTACAAAACCCACCAATAGGGAATTGGCGAGCCCCCCTTAAAGAGAACCCCCTCAGCTAGAAAAAAATTTACAATTTAAGCAATCTAATTCCATCCAAAAACACCTTAAATTCCTCCACCGTATGCACCTTAATGTTGAATTTTGCCTTCATCCACATGGCGACTCGAGTTTTAACCTGCTCCCCAACGTCTCTAGCTCTCGTTGCTACATTGTTGAACACATAATCATTTCTCACTAGCCACAAGGACCACACAGTAGCAAAAAAGGTAACTTCCCACACACGTTTCTCCAAATTTCTGAACCGGTTATCTTCCCACCAAATGAAATGGGCTTCCAAAGAGGCAGGGCACACCCATCTCATATGCCACCAATCCAGAATCTGCGACCAAACACCCCACGAGAAGTGGCAATGCAAGAACAAGTGTTGGGGAGTTTCCTATCCATTTTTAATGTGTACGTCCAGGGGAAAAATTATTAAATACTTCTAGAGTACCACGTGGCATGTCCTACGTGGTGCTCCCGACCGATAATTTATCACTATCCACACTAAGTGGATCAACCCTTGCCGCCCAACCACTTAAGAGAAGATGGCTATGTGCCACCAATGGCAACTCCAGAAATTTACTAGTATGGGGTCATTTACAAATTAAAATTAAAAGTTGAAGATGTTTCCTTTTAGTTGGAGAGCGAAAGTTGTTCAAATTGACACTACTAAAATGAGTAGTTTACAATTATTTAACACGACTACTAAAATGATGAATTTCGCATTGTGACTGTCTTCTTTTTAAGAATGTGCCCATATTTTTTTAACCGAAAGAAAAAGAACATTAGAAAATCCTTATTTTATTGGTACTCTGCATCAACCAAACCAAGAGAGACAACTGAATTAGGTGGCTAAGTTGGATACGCTTAATCAATGGATGACTCAAATTTAGTAAATAGTAATGGGATAAATTATTAGGTGTTTGCACCTCATGATGGGGTCAGCGCTATATTTTGGTGGGTTCATTTTTCATCCAAGCCAAAATTGTACACAATAGTAGGAGATTAATTTTCCTCCATGGGGTCAAGCGACTCCACAACTTTGAATGTGGCGTCACCACTATGTGCCACCTATAAAATTTTCCACTACGTGATTGGTTGGGAGCACCATGCGGACATGCTACACATGGTAGTCCGGGACTATTGAATAATTAGTCAGTTCTGGGTCCAGTTTGAGTCTTTGTGGGCTACCCTGGACCCACAACAAGGATCAGAATCGTTTATTTTGTGGGGCTCGTTGAATTTGTTATTCGCATAGAAAAATTAGCTTGATTAAACATCGAAAGGTTCATGATTGAAACAAATTTGTTCAAGAAAAAAATTAAAAATTTAAGTTTCTAATTTGTCATCCCAATTTTCTTGTACAAATCTGTTTCGATCATCTACTTATCAATGTCCAATCAAGTTAATTTTTTACGTGAACAACAAATTCACGATCAGCTCTACAAAATGATCCCAAATTCCCAATTCCTTTCCTACCGTATCCTTGCATTGCAGAAGCCATTCCTTCCACATCAATCGATCTCCTGATCAAAATGTTCAAGCCAAAGAGGTGATCTCTCTCTCTCCACTATTCGTGCCAATAACTACGGAAGAGCTCTAGTGTAATAGACCACAAGTTTGCACGCGGTCCCGAAGATATAACAAGCCCAATGACTTACGAGACAGTCTTATTTATGGAGGTGCTATAAACCGCTGGTTTACAGCATCAATCAATCCCAGCCGTCTATTCGCGCAATTAATGATTGAGATTCGTTTTCAATTATGACCGATCACAATTAACTCTTCTCCGAAAAAGTTTCATTAACATCTTGACCGTCTAAAATATTTTTGGACAGTCACGATTGAGTGCTGTAAACACTTGTTTTGTAGCGTTTACAAAAGCTCCGTAAAGAAGATTTTCTCATGACTTATTGTATACCTTTCCAAGTTTACACAACTTGAAGAGTAATTAAGAAGCTCTATACTTTCTTAACTCAAGGAACACACACAGAACTAGGCATACGTAGAATTTGGCTTGTCTACCATTCAAGTCATGAAACTAGTATACTAGAAGGGAAGGGGAAAAAAAAAACTCCTTTTGTTTCTGGTTAGTTTATCCACGTTTTCTACTTTCTGATATAATTTGAAATGATTTTCACACTTCTTTTTTTATGCATACAATCATTTTTTTTTGGTCTTTGTAGTGAAAGAATTGCATAAAAAAGAATTCATTAAAAGACAAAAAATAGAGTGCACGTACTAAAAAGAAGAATGTAAAAACCATTGCCATTTAATTTTGATTTGGGTATTCCAAAATGACTTTCTAGCAACAGATTTCGTGATGCCATTCTTCATTTGGACAGTTAAAAAAGCATTTTCTAGCTACAAAGGTTATGGTTTTAATTATTTATTTTATATTACCACATTTGTCAATAGAGTATTCTAATAAATTTTTATTTCTATTTACGTCATTGTGTTGATTTCTAGCAGTATGTCGTTATATTTTCGAAATACACTATCTTTTAGTATTTTAGGAAGGACTGAATCGTCTTCTCGATCATATCCTATAGATGCACCATACAACCAAATTTTGAGTATTATACCTATGCTAGAATATATTTTTTATCCAAGCTTGTGAATATTTTGACCCAAAAATAGAAAATAACCTAGTGATCCAGGCCTAATTAATAACTGAACCGCAAAAACAGGCCGAACCGAAGGAAACTGAACTAGTCCAAACCGAATATCAACTGGGATATACCGATCAGTACTGCTTCTCCTTCATTAGCATCTGCGATGCGATCATAGCGATGGAATTATCAACAACAGTGAAACCCCCATCAACAGCTAAATTATGACCGCTGACATAAATGGATGACTCATCAGAAGCGAGGAAGAGAGCAGCCTCCGCGACATGCTCCGCTTTCAACGCAACTCCTTTCAAGTTGGCCGCGGAACTTGCTAGTGCTTCAATTTCACTCGCGTTGTTAATGCCCATCGCTGACATCCCTGATATCGCCAGGGGAGTGGCAAAAAAGTAGGGAGAAACACAATTGACCCTTATCCCATGCTTCCCAAGCTCACTCGCCGCGGCTCTAACCAGACCCACCAAACCATGCTTCGAAGTGTTGTAAGCGATGGGACCCAACCCTCCCAGAAAGGACGCTGCGCTGGCCGTGCAAATGATGGAACCCCTTACTTGTCTTTTAACCATGGCTCGAGCAGCATGCTTTATGCACAACGCCGGTCCTCTTAGATTTACAGCCATGGTTCGGTCGAAGCTGTCCTCCATGTCCATGTCTAGGATGCTGTCCATTGGACCCAGGATCCCAGCATTGCTATACATGATATCGAGGGTGCCATATTTTTCGATAGCGAAAGCCACGGTTTCTTCCACCTGCTTCTCCACCGTAACATCGCAGTTCTTGTAAATAGCTCTGTCGACATCAGGGCCTGCTATGGAAGCCACCACTTTGAGACCCAATTCCTCTTGAATGTCAGCCACCACCACGAACGCTCCATTCTCCACGAATAGTTTTGCAGCTGCCTCCCCAATCCCACTGGCCGCTCCTGTTATTATTGCAACCTTCCCTTCTATTCTAAAACCAAAACATTATTCTTAAAACAATAAACAAGCATTCTACAATAAGAAGCCTCTCATAATCTGCATGCCTAGTTAACGAGAGAGAGAGAGAGAGAGAGAGAGAGAGAGAGAGAGAGATCACCTCCTCGGCTTAGACATCTTGATCAGGAGACTGGTGTGCAGGGGATGGCTTCCTCAATGCAAGGATACGATAAGAGAGGAATTGGGATACAAGTGCAGAAAAGTATATATGGACTTGCAGTCTTGTGATGTGCTTTATATAGCTAGAGCCATATAGGGCATGTTGTGGTCCTATAGCTTGTGGCGCATTATTGACCGGTTGGTTGCTCAAATTTGTATGCTATGAATCTTGTTGTAATAAAAATAGAGAATATTATCCGGATGCAAGTTTTCTTTTACCCGAAAAAGAAGATTAACGTACAATAGGGTGGTGAAGATTCAATCATGGACCAAATCGCTCTCGTGAGACTAATCGCGCCATTTACGGAATACTTCGGGTGTAATAGACCACAAGTAGTTTGCACATCGTTCCCGAGATTCAAGAAGCCCAATCACCTAGTTGTATACCCATACAAGTTTACACAACTTGAAGAGTAAGCTCTGATGATCAAAGGCTAATACAAGAAGCCCAATCACCTAGTTGTTTTTTCAAGGGAAGACTCTGCATGTGGAGCGTCTTGCTCTGCAATTGGTGAATTCGATCAGGGATTTTCTGAGTTCTAGAAGAGGTGTGGGACCCTCTGCCAGTAATAAGGCTTTGGCTGCTAGTTGGAACCTTCCTAGGTGTATATTCTCTTAGTTTGAAGTGTAGGGTTTTTTTTTGTAGGGCCTATATAGCTCTGTTTTGTTTGTCAATTGGTTGCCGTATAGGCTTCTTAGAAGAGAGAGGTTTCCTTTTCTTCTTGTTATATACTGGGCATGCCCCTTTGAGGTTGTATGTGTTTTGAGCTTCTAATGAAATTTTTGCTGATAAAAAAAAAAAACTCGGCTTAGACATCTTGATTAGGAGAATGGTGTGCAGGGGACGACTTCCTCGATGCAAGGATACGATAAGAGAGGAATTGGGATACAAGTACAGAAAAGTATGAACTTGTCATGTGCTTTATATAGAGCCATATAGGGCATGTATGCTATGAATCTTCTTGTTGTAACAAAAATGGAGAATATTACCCGGATACAATTATTCTTTTACCCGAAAAAAGAAGATTGACGATGATAGGGTGGTGGAGATTCAAGCACGGACCAAATCCCTCTCTTTAGACTATTCGTGCCATTTGCAGAATACTTCGCGTGTAATAGAGCACAAGCTAGTTTGCACGTTGTCCCCGGGATAGAAGAAGCCCAATCACCTAGTTGTACTTGTACACCCATACAAGTTTACACAACTTGAAGAGTAAGAAGCTCTCAAAAGCTAATACTTTCTGAACGCAAGGAACAAACCCAATATTAGGCGGAGAGTATTGCTTTTCTGCGTACATCCAAGTGATCGTAACGGTCTCAAAGTATTTTTAATGGTTCAGAATTGTCAATATATATTACCTAACCGGTGAACAGCCGAAATGACTGTATGAGAAGTCGAGTCCTTTTGCTGGTTAGTCTTTCCACGTTTTCCACAGTACACTTTGGATGGATAAACTTCGTAATGAATAAGAAATCAATAACCGCATTTCTAGCCACGAATTTGTGATGCACGTTTTCATTTGGGTAGTTCAAAGAGAACTTTATAGTTTATGATACAAATTTTTTTTTTATGGGTAATCAAAAAAGGACTTCTAGCAGCAAATTTGTGATGTACAATTTTTGATTTGGGTAAAAAGACTTTCTAGCCAAAGGTTACCTCTGTGTGTGTGTGTGTTTTTTTTTGAGATTATCACGTTTCTCAATCGAATGTTCTAACGAACAAAAAAATCACTTCCCCGGGAAACAGAGCATTTGAAATACCAAATCATGATTAACATGTTGAGCCAAACACACAAGAACACAAAAATATACATGGTTTCACTCAAGCACAAAGTAAGACCGTACTCCACGGAAAAAAGCGCAAGAAGATTCACTATAAACGGGGAGAGAAACAAGGAACCGGCTATACCCGTAACTCTCAATGAAACACTAAAAAGATATCTAGGGACCAAAGTTCTGAATACCGTTTCGGACAGGGTACCGATTTTCTTATTGGTATGGTACGTACCAGTACCGGTCAAGTACCGGGTACCGTTTCGAATTTACCGCAATTACAATATATATAATAATTATATATAATTATAACTCAAAAAAATTTCTCATACCATGTTATTCATCATAAAATACATATATTAAGACAAAAAAAGAAAAGAAAAAGACTAGAAAAAGGACTAGAAGTAGGGGATAATGGTGGGTGCACACTACACAATAATAGTATCTCAAAAAAGCTAATGCGTGCATCAAAAAGTAACTGTGCCTCTCTGCTCATATTTCCAAAATCAACAGAGAAGAAAAGGAAGTCTGAAAACTCTTCCACTGTAGCTCTTTTTGCGTTTTTTCCGATCTGGTTTACTGGCCATGGTTATCTCCTCAAGAAAAGAGGTTATTTTAGCTCCGTTCACAGATTGAAGAGGCGTGAACAGCAGATCGCGTACAACCGGAAATCTTCTTTTTTATAGCTCCGATCTTCTTCTTCTTCTTCTTTCTATTTCTTTTTTTTTTTTTCCCCCACTGGTCGATCCATACCGCCGGGAATCACCGAACCGACCGGAACTTTCCGTTACTGCCCGGTACCGCCAGTATTGGCCGGAAAGTTCTCCGGAACGGAATCGCACCTATCTTATACCGGTTTTTTCTCTAAAACGGTACGTACGTACCGGCCGGTACGGAACGGTATCTATAATTCTGCTAGGGACAAATCTCTGGTGGAACCCAAAAGGAAGACACAAATCCTTGGTAGAATCATAAAAGATGAACAAAATCCTAATATCTAAGTTCTTGAACAAAAGAACATGACCCTAGCAGCACCCAAGACCCCTATTTATACAATAATGCTATAAGGACCGACCACACATACCGACAATGTACCGCTCTGAGCTGGACTATGGGGGCCCAGTTCCACACACTCTGACACTCTCTCCTCTCTTTACAGATTTGGGCCGAAAATATTGGCGGGTAAAGTTTTGAGGAAAATTCAAATTCAATTTTTTGGGTTTGATTATAGACCCACGAATTGGTTTTACTCCCAAAATCTCTCCCATCTCAGAAATGTTTCTCTCTCCTCATTCCCAGAAACACCTCTCTCTCTCTCTCTCTCTCTCCCTTCTTCAACGCCACTGTCGCCCACCCCCACCACATTCAACGCCCTCTCCCCCCGTCAACGACGCCAGTCCGACGTAACCATCGCCACCATCCACCGTCCCACCGTCACCACCGGTTTCTCGCCATTCCACTGTTGCGCTTCTCTCCCATTGTGGCCTATCTCTTGCCTTCCCACCGTCATTGCCCGTCTCTTTTTGTCGCTACCTACCTCCCACCGGCCCTCCGTCGCTGTTTTGTGGTTTAGAATTCTAAGAAAGTTATGAATTCATTTTCTTCATGTATATGTGTAGGGGCATTCCTGTACACCAAACGAATAATATATTGTCCACACATAACCATGATAAAGATGTGGTGTTTCTTTTTTTCTTATTTTAAAGAAGAGAGATGTGGCGTTTCTTATTTGATGAAAATTTTATCCTGCGTTTGTGAAAGTACATTGTCCACAGTCCACGCATAACCATGATTTCTATTGTTTATACCTATAATGATGTTTTTCGGATGTTGTGTTCTATAAATTTTTAAAATAGAATTGTGAATAAGAGGATACTAGTAGACGTAATAGGTCGAGGGTTGAACATAATTCCATGGAATCACCTTTCACAGTTCCACTTCCATAAACCAAAAACATCCTAAGTAAAATCATTCTTCGTTTCACAAAACTTGAAATGTTTATAACTTGTACACACTAATCAGCCATTAAATCGGCACAACAAACCCCATACACACCTTAGAGATATGGTGAATGGATTATGGCTAAATAACTTGCAAATAAGCACTGCCTTTGGATCCAAGTCAATATTGAAAGAAATAGAGAACCCTCTTTAAAATGCCATACACACCTTAGTTGGGGTAAGAAAACAGAGCTCATAATTCAGAAAATGCCAATACAAACCACCACCACAATGTTAAAAATTATTCGGAACAAAAACAGTACCAAGCATTAAGAATTTGAACGGAATGCAAAAAAAACAAAGCACATACTCCAGAAAAGATAGATGTTTTGAAGACAGCATGGCATTAGCTGCTGACCATAATCCACATAAGTAAGAACACAGCCAATTCATGATGAGTCCATAGGCATATAGCATTGAACAATACAACATGAATCTGTTTAGCAAATCTATTTTTCTTTTCTGTTTTTTATTATCACTTGTTTGTTCTTGGGATAAGACTAATCCAATACGATGGGGGTGATGAAATATAAAAATTACAAAAGAATCAGATACAGCCTGCAAGTGGAACAATAACCTTGATCAATGGTTTCAATTTTTGTGCATCAATTCAAAATTCACCTTACACCAAAAAATGGGTTTCGCCCCATCACCAAGTAAAAGTACTACATTTGTGATTTTATATTATCTACAAAAAGTACTTCATAAATCTTAGCCTTCTTCTGCACTTCTATCTGGGCATGCACAAGGCCACCATTCAGAAACTCGACCAAGATTCGAGCTTTGGACCTTACATTTGGACAAGCGATGCTTGATTCAAATCCAGTGTGCCTTCCCGACTTTGAATGTTAGATCTGTGATAGAGTCCAGCGGTGACGGTGGGATGGCGGCAATGGTTACGCCGGACCAGCGTCGGTGACATGGGGGAGAGGGCGTTGAACGTGGTGGGGGTGGGCAACAGTGGCGTTGAGGAAGATGAGAGAGAGAGAGAGAGAGAGAGAGAGAGGGGTTTCTGGGAATGAGGAGAGAGAAACATTTCTGAGATGGGAGAGAAACTTTTTGGAAGCAAAACCAATTCGTGAGTCTTCTAATCCTAAAAACCCAAAAAAATTGAATTTGAATTTTCTTCAAAATTTTACCCGCCAGTACTTTTAGCCCAAATCTGTAAAGAGAGGAGAGAGTGTCAGAGTATGTGTAGGAGTGGGCCCCCCATGGTCCAGCTCAGAGCGGTACATCGTCGGTATATGTGGTCGGTCCTTATAGCATTATTGCTATTTATAATAGAGGACCAAAAAATCAGAACAGAATAACAAACACACAAAAAAGCTACCTACTGGTCTGGACCATCGTGACTCTGGTCCGAACCAGAAAATCAAAATGTCTGTTCCGCACAAAACTGTCTTGTTGGTCCCGACCACCATGACTCTAGTCCTGACCAGAAAACCAGAATGCTCCAAAACTTGGTTTTTGCTACTGTCACGACAAATTCAAGGCAAAACTCCACAAATCTTCACCTTAACTTGAATTCTTTCAAACTCAACACCATAGGCAATCCTCTCCTTTAATCGCTCATCTCCCCCAAAAGCCCCCCACGGGGCAATAACCAACGGCACAAACGAATAAGACTCAAGCACACCTACTTGACCTTATAAACACAACTCAGGAAAGCCAGCTGCACATGCCTCCAAATTATGCTTCCATCTTCCAACGGGCACCTCCAACCCAACGCATCCCTCCCGGATCCGCACACGAAGATCTGCTCAAACTTCTCACGGAGTTAATTACTGACTCCACCATGGAGTTAAAAACCCAACACCGAGTCAACCTCGAATTCATTGATGAAGAACCCAAAGATGTAGCACCACAATCATACTACCATCCAGCACATAGAGGTTATCCGATTTTCGACTCTTCATCAAAACACGAGCACCCTTTGAAACGCTCAAGACTCCACCTTCAGCAGTATACTTTCAACCCACAGAGTCAAGAGTATCCAAAGAGACAAGGTTCCTTTTCAAATCTGGTACATGTCCAACACCAAACAACGTCCTCATAAAATCATCATGCATTCTGATTTTAACTATTCCAATTCCAACAATTATACAAGGCATATTATTCCCCATAAGAACTGTACCACAGTTGACCAATTTATAAGTATTGAACCAATCTCTATTCGGACACATGTGGTAAGAACATCTGGAGTCCAGAATCCAATTGGTATCCGAACAGATATTACAAACATTCACAGAAAGAGCCAAAAGTGAATTATCAGAATCATCTTCAACAATACCATCAACACTCTTCTCTTCAAATTTATCCTTATTTTTTAACCTTTGACAATTTCTCATCATATGCCCGTATTTCCTACAGTAAAAACACTTTACTTCAGCCTGATTTGTGGAATGAGAGCCAGAAAATCCTCTACTGCCATTATCCCTATCTGAATTTCTTCCTTGCACCATCAAACCATGAGCATCGAACTCACCACCCTCACCGGATACTTTTTTCCTTAATTTTTTTCGAATACAAACTAGACCTAACGTCCTCCATGAAAATCATATCCCTCCCATAAAGTAGGATAGTAACAGAGCGCTCATAAGATGCAAGCAAAGAACACAAAACAATAAGGGCCTGATTTTCATCATCAATCACAACATCAATATTTTTTAAATCCATAATAATTCGATTTAACTCATTTAGATGGTCTTTTACAGGCGTACCTTCCCTTATACGAAACATATAAAGGCGCTACTTCAAATACAACTGGTTGGTAATAGACTTCGTCATATAGATGCTTTCCAACTTTAACCAAATATCGGCAGCTGTATCCTCCTCCCCAACTTTGCGAAACACATCATTGGCTAAACACAACTGAATCGAACTAAGTGTCTTTGCATCGAGATCCTCAAACACATTATTCTGCATATCAGCAAGCTTCTTGGATTTCCCCAACAGAGTCTTGTGTAATCCTTGTTGAACAAACAAAGCATTCATCTTAATACGTCATAAACTGAATCTAATGCTCTGCCCATTGAACTTCGCAATTTCAAAATGAGTCGCATTTAAACATCACCAATTGTAGAATACACAATAGAAAACAAAAGCCTCGGATTGAAACCTGGTGCTTTGATAATAATTTGTTGTGCCGAACACAAAAGTGAGAATATAACAAATCAACAAGTAATAAACAAAAACAGAAAGATATATGTGGTTCCGCTCAAACACAAAGTAAGGACGTATTCCATGGGAAAAAGAGTAAGAAAATTTACTATAAACGGGGAGAGAAACAAAGAGTCGGCTATACTCATAACTCTCAATGAAGCACCAAACAGATATCTAGGAAAAAATCTCTGGTGGAATCCAAAAAGAAGACACAAATCCTTGGTGGAACCCTAAGATATAAATAAAACCCTAATATCTAAACCCTTGAACAAAAGAACATGACCCTAGTAGCTCCCAAGACCCCTATTTATAATAGAGGACCAAAAAACCAAAACAAAATAACAAATACGCAAAAAAGCTGCCCGCTGGCCCGGACCACCGTGACTTTGGTCCGGACCAGAAATCAAAATGTTTGTTCTGCACAAAACTGTCTTGTTGGTCCGAACCAGGAAATCAGAATGCTCCAAAACTTGGTTTCTGCTACTCTCGCGACAAATTAGGCAAAACTCTACATAAAAATGATTTGCACTACCATTAATTCATGGAATTTGATGCTCCCACCGTCCCAATTTAAATGTTCCGTACATGAGACCGTGTAACTTTGACCTCGAAAGATAAAGTACTTTCGGAATTAATTTTTAACTTTGTTTCGCATCGTTCAAAAGATCTCGATGAGTATTTTAAAACGGTGAAAAAAAGTTTTAAAGGAAATTATGAAAATGCGATTTTTTTTAAAAGTAAAAATGACACGACTTTACGTAATGAGCATTTAAAATGGGACGGAGGGAGTAGTATCCATTACCTACAAAGACATACTTATTGAGTCATTGAAGAGTTCAACAACGACCAAGAGTAACAAAAATGTGTAACCTCCCTCCAAGAACATTATTGGTAAAATCTGACTAATGCAAACTAAATAGAACTTGGAGAACAAAACTACATTCTAAAATCAACTGGGGTATTTTTAAGAGACGCGAAAAATGATTATTCAATACAGCGACATTGATCCCTTAGTAGTTACTACTCAGATCATTTTTAATGACAGCAAGAACAAGGGGTAGCTACATGAAAATAAGTTTGATGGCGTCTTGCTCTGTTTTTTTTTTTTCTTCGTCCTTGAAGTTGTGATTTTTCTGGGCAATTGGATTCCGATCAATTGCTGATTGTTCTTTCTTTCCTCTGCCAAGTTCGTTCTTCTATACTTTTTGATTCATAGAGATTTCGTCTGTGCCTCAATCTCCAACACTTTATCTGTAATCTTTTTCGGGTTAAAGACTAACTGTATTGTCTGTATTAAGGTATAATAACATTCTCCATTTTTTTGTTAAAAAAACAAAATTCATAGCATACATATTTCAGCAACCAATCAGAAAATAATGGGACACAAGGCCACAACTTACAAAGTCATTCCTTCCACATCAGTCTCCTGATCAAAATGTCCAAGCCAAGGAGGTGATTGTGAAAGTATTATGTATCGTGATCTCGTCGTATCTTGTATTTTTGGCATAAATTAAATCGCACCGTGATAATATTGTAATCATATATCTTTGCAATATTCTATTTTAGGTATAGATTTCTAGACTTTTCTCTATTTAAGTTTGTGTTAGCATTATAACCATTTACTCTCAATATTAAGTAAAACAGATTAGTTCTCTCTCCTATATGTTTTGTCACATGCCTAAGATTTAGGCGTGTGGGATATTCGCTTCCCGGCAGGTAGCTTACGCCAAGCCGCCGTCTGCCGGGCTCTCACTATTTTGTCATATGGTGTCAAATCTGTCACCACCATAGCATTCTCTGTTATCAACCTTCCTCTTCTCTTCTCTCTGAGTTGATCTCTCTCTCTCTCTCTCTCTCTCTCTCTCTCTCTCTCTCTCTCTCTTCTCAATATGTTCATCGATCGCGGTTCATCTACACACTTCTGTATTTGGTCTCTGAAAACTGTTTATTCACTTTCGTATTATTTCAAGCTATGTTTCTCTGATTTTGCATCTCTGTAGTTCTGTCTTTCTTATTTATGGCTCTATTTCTCTGGTTTTGCATCTGATATCTGTATGACACTCTCTCTTTCTTCTCGAAAATCATCCGAATCTTCATCTTTTGAATATGTGTATTTTCTAAATCTGCATTTGTTCATTATCTTCTCTGCATCTGTTTGGCATCTGAAACTTTTTTGTTTCTTTACTTTACATCTGTTTGGCATCTATTCTGATATTTGCATCTGTTCTGCATTTTATATATATTCGAATTCTGGACTATTCGGCACTCTTCTGCTTTATTCGGCAATGTTTGCATCTTCCTTTTTGCATCTTCTCCTCCTCCCACCCATTCTATCTTCTCTCACTTCACAATAGTCATTTGTTCACTGCAGCATTGCTCACCGCGATCTGTTATCATTAGCACTTACAGATTTTCTACAGAGTTTGGTACTGTTCAACATAGTAGTGGCTCCGTTTAAAAAAGTTTCAGCTTTTGTTTTGGCACTTTGGTTTGAGACTGCAAAATCTCTCAGTTTTAAAGGTTTTGGCACTCGATCTTGGACCTCTGATTGGTGTTTTGCAACACGGTTTAGCAATGTTTTAGCCCCTATTGCACTAAGACGTGCACCACTGCTTGGTTTCGTTATTTCCTTGGCAAAATCCACGATGCTCTCCGGGCTCACATCATGAGTTTGAGGAAGGGTGTGAAAGTATTATGCATTGTGATCTCGTCGTATCTTGTATATTAGGCATAGAATCGCATTGTGATAATATCGTAATCATATCTCTTTGTAATCTTCTATTTTCAGTATAGATTTTTAGACTTTTCTCTATTTAAGTTTGTATTTGCATTGTAATCATTTACTCTTAATATTCAGTAATACAGATCAGTTTTCTCTCCCATATATTCTCTCTCTCTCTCTCTCTCTCTCTCTCTCTCTCTCTCTCTCTCTCTCTCTCTCTCTCTCTCTCTCTCTCTCTCTCTGTGCGTGTCTTTTAAGTTTTGTATGCTCGTTTTAAATGTTTGGTTTCAGATTAGAAGGGAAGGTTGCAATAATAACTGGAGCAGCAGGAATGGGAGGCAATGCGAAAGTATTCGTTGACAATGGGGCTTTTGTGGTGGTGGCCGACATTCAAGAGGAATTGGGTCTGAAAGTGGTGGCTTCCATAGCAGGCCCCGATGACTGAGCTATTTACAAGAACTGCGATGTTACGGTGGAGAAGCAGGTGGAAGAAACCGTGGCTTTCGCTATCGAGAAATACGGCAAGCTCGATATCATGTACAGCAATGCCGGGATCATGGGTTCAAGGGGGCATCCTAGACATGGACATGCAGGAGGGCTTCGGTCGAATCATGGCTGTAAATCTAAGAGGACCGGCATCAATGGCGATTCTAAGAATTTCGGGGCATGGGATCAATCATTCATAAACGTCAATATTTTTGTCAATTGTAAAACCACAAAAAAATATATCATAATAATTTCAATTAAGTCAATACGTAATCTGCTGGAATAGTTTTCCTGAATAACCTTGCGCAATGGATGATTTTATTATCAGAAACTTGTCCATAGTAATTTGAATAGAACACAATGACAATGATAGATAAGATAAAATTATGCAAATCCCAGTGGGCAAACCTGTAACATTATTTCCCCAAAACTTCAAACAACCCATATCCTAAAGTATATAGGAATTCCACGGGGCAAAGCTTATAAATAAAAAAATAGGCAAAGCCTATAAAATTTCATATCATAGTTTAACATACTCATAATACTCTATTCATATTGCTTATTCCAATCCCACTCAAGTTTTATACATTCAAAGTGAATGATGGCGGAAAACAAGGGAAACATGTATTAGTAGCTGTGGCAAGAGAAAATTTCCCAGACTCAATCGAACTTGCCCGTTGGCGGCAAGGCGACAGCCGACGAAGATCAAACAGGAAAGTCGAAAGAAGAACAATCGGCAATTGAATCCGATTGCCCGGACAAATCACATCTTCAAGGAAGAAGGGAAAAAAAAAAAAAAAAACAGAGCAAGCCGCCATCAAACTTATTTTCATGTACCTACTAGCTACCCGCTTGTTCCTGCTGTCATTAAACACGATCTGAGTTCTAAGGGATCAATTTCGCTGTATTGAATAATCATTTTTCGTAACACTAAAAAATTAGTTCATTTTAGAATGCAGTTTTGTTCTCCAAGTTGCAGTTGGTTACATTAGTTAGATTTTACCAATAATGTTCTTGAAGGGAGGTTAATTTTTTTTTCCTTTTTGTAATGAAGAGTGGTCCCCGGGTCAGCTTACGCGCACCACAGGACTAATCTCTCCAACCCCCACCAGTTTTTGCTAACCCAAAAGGGTTTTATGCACGGGGTGGTCCCAATGGCTTTTCGCAAGGCGGGAGAGTCGAACCTGGGACTTTGGGGTGGTAAAGCCCTATGTGCTGTCTGGTCAACCAACTGCACTACCCTTGGGGTTAGGTTAAACATTTTTTGTTACTCTTGGTCGTTGTTGAACTCTTCAATGACACAATAAGTACGGCTTTGTAGGCAATTGATACTATCAAATTCCATGAAATGGTAGTGAAAATTAGTGTTAATCATGGTTTGGTAGTTCAAATGCTCTGTTTCCGCGGGAGGTGGTTTTTTGTTCGGTAGAACAGTCGATTGAGAAATGCGATAATCTCAAAAAAAAAAAAACAAAGGGAGGGAGAGAGAGGTAATCTTTGTGGCTAGAAAGTCCTTTTTTAACTTCCCAAATGAAAAAATGTATCACAAATCTGCTGCTAGAAGTCCTTTTTTGACTACCCAAATAAAAAATTGTATCACACACTATAAACTATAAACTATAAAATTGCATCACAAATTCGTGGCTAGAAATGTGGTCACTGATTTCTTATTCATTACGAAATTTATCCCTTTTTTTTTTTATCAGCTAAAGATGAATTTTATTAAAAACGGAAAAAAGGAGAAGGGGATCCAATAAAGAGTTGGAAGATACATCACAAGGGCAAAGCCCACCCAAAGATCTATAAGGATCACACCCAAATAAAACAAGGGGTTCTTACTGGCCGGCTCAGTTTTGTTTCCTTTTAGCTGTCTAGGCCCACCCCATGTCAAAACCTATTCACATGAGTCCCATTTAGTGAACTACCCAAAATACCCCTCCTTTACTACTATTTGCTAAAAACCTCTCTCTCCACCTTTATTACATGCCAGACTGAGATAACCCCTCTTTCTCTCTCCTCCAAATCGGCCATGGACGAGAGTAAGCAGCAGCAGCTTGACCTCAACCATGATGGCGTCCTATCTCGATATGAGCTGCGCAAGACGTTCGAGTCGTTCCGGCTCCTTGAAATGTACTTCGGCGACAACATGGCGACGGCGCCGGAGGAGCTGGCGCGGCTCTCCGACTCTACATCTTCAGGAAGTTCGACTACGACGGGAGCGAGTTCGTAGATCTGGAGGAATTCTGGTCGGAGATGAGGAAGATCATGCTCGCGATCGTGTAGGGGCTCGAATTGTAGCCCTTCCAGATGGCTCTCGAAGACGACGACGACGAGAGTTTGCTCAAACAGGTGGCAGATCTAGATGCTTCGAAGAATCAGTAAGCTCTACTGATTTTTGAAAGGAACGAATGGTTTGATTTTTTGTTTGGCTCTCGTATGAGTTGCACTGTAATGTTTGGAAAGACATTGCACTAATGCATGCCGAGTCGTGGGTTGATGAAACTAATTTACATTTGGGACAAAAAGATTTGTATGTATATATACTGATATAGATGTGAAGAATGTGTGTATTTATTTTGTAACAGAAACAAAACACAAGAACCTAAAAGATTCTCAGTTGCTTGTGATCAAATCACCAGAAATTTCATAACGATGAGGGGCGTGAATTGTGGTGTGAATTCTGAATTTAGATGTAAATTGTATAATTTGGGAGTGTGAATTGTGAATTTAGAATTCAGAATTCACACCTACCAGAGGTGTACCTGGGTTGAATTCACACACTAAGAATTCACCAAAATTCACAGAAAGAATTCACACACAAAATTCTTCCAGAATTCACGCGTTGATCTTGAGTAGATAGAATTTTTTAACCATCATAAGTCAAATGAGTCAATCAGTAGTTTATTCGAGCTTGATTCAAAATATTAACGAGTTTCAAAAATATGTTTCGGTATCAAATGAGCGCACACAAGCTCAAACTTAAGTGGTTTGGTTAATTTATCAGCCATAATTTAGAGTAACCGATTACATTTTGTGCAAAATATGTTTCAGTATCGAATCAATTTGTTTTCTTCTGCATTTGCCTTGTTTGATTGATAATGGAATTCTATGGTGTTATTATATTGGCCACTGAAAGCAAAAAAGAATTTGGGTGTGAAAAGTGTAATTGAAATGTGAATACTGATTTTTTACAATTTATCCCCTTAAAACTATGGCGTACAATAGGTGGATTTTAAGGAGCTGTGAATTGATAATTTGGGGTTTAATTTGGGGGTGTGAATTCTTAATTTGAGAATATGAATTAAGTCTTTTTTTGAAGGTGTGAATTCTTCATTTGGATGTGAATTGTGTCTTTTTCGAAAGTGTGAATTCCTCATTTGCGTGCAAATTGTGTCTTTTTTTAAAAAATATGAATTTTGATGGTGTGAATAGTGACAGGGGTGTGAATTTTTGGGGTGTGAAATCTTGTAAAGGGGGTGTGAATTCTACAAAAAAAAATGTGAATTCGGAGGTGTGAATTTGGAGGGTGTAAATTCTGCAAAGGGATGTAAATTCGGGGGTTGTGAATTCCTGTAAAGGGGTGTGAATTCTTCTGAGCGGTGTGAATTCTCGAGAGTGTGAATTCTTTGGGGTGTGAATTCTTTGAAGTGTGAATTCTTGGGGTTTGAATTCTTCAAAGGGATGTGAATTCTGTGGGTGCTGAAAAGTGAAAAGGGCAAAATAGTAAAAGCATATTTAAAAATGATCTGAATGGGATAGCACTTACAAAATAGGGTTTGCATGGAACCCATACAAAAAAGTAGGGCCGGCCAAAAATTTCCCCATAAAAGAATACAACTCAACCTATCACCCAGATAAAGAAAAATAAAGCCCAAAGCATCCTAAACCGGTCCATCCAAGGACCAGCCCACCCAATCTGACCCTCAAAACCATAACCCCTTCAATCACCACTGCCGCACAAACCACCGGAAAACCATCCTTGCTGTTAAGCCCTTACCTTTAATAGTTATCCATCCAAGGTGTACTCTGGAAAACGTGGAAAGACTAACCAGCAAAACGATATTATTGTCTTTCCATTTAGTGAACGGGTTTGTGTAGAGTTTGGATCTTATCTTTTCCTATCTACACCTAAGGACCTTACTTCTCATACAGGCATTTCGGCCGTTTATCTCGACAATCATTGATTCAGAATTGTTAAAATATCTTACCGGTAAGGTACATACTATTGATGAATTTGGGTCATTAAAAATACTTTAAGACGGTTATGATCACTTGTACGGCAGAAAAGCCACTCTATGCCTAATATAATTGGGTTTGTTCCTTTGTTAAGAAAGTATTAGCGTTTGAGATCTTCTTACTCTTCACGTTGTGTAAACTTGTTTGGGTATACAACTAGGTGATTGGGCACCTTGTCAGAGGCGGCTCTACTTGTATTGCACTATATTTTTTTATTTTTTGTGTAGAAAATAATTTTTTTAATATACTCCATTTTTGTTACAACAACAAGATTCATAGCATACAAATTTGAGCAACCAACCAGTCAATAATGTGCCACAAACTAGCTACGACCACAACATGCCCTATATATATGGCTCTATATAAAGCACATCGATCTGCAATTGTATCCCAATTCCCCTCCTATCGTATCCTTGCATTGAGGAAGCCATCCCCTGCACGCCAGTCTCCTGATCAAAATGTCTAAGCCGAGGAGGTGATCTCTCTCTCTCTCTCTCTCCTGTAGTTAATTAAGCCATGCAGATCATGAGAGGCTTCTGATTGTAGAATGCCTTTTTATGTTTACTAATGTTTGGTTTCAGATTAGAAGGGAAGGTTGCAATAATAACAGGAGCAGCCAGTGGGATTGGGGAGGCAGCTGCAAAACTATTCGTGGAGAATGGATCGTACGTGGCGGTGGCTGACAACCTCTAGGGAAAAGAAAATTAAAAAAAAACAAAGTTATACCCAAAAGTATACCTAAATCATGAGTCTTTTAATACCATCAAGGTGCCTTTTGAAATCTTCCATCATATAAACACCTTTACATCAAATTTGACTTTGACCCACAGAGCTACCCTTGTTTTGATTAATTCTACCACTTGGTTGAGATCAACAGCTTTATTGCTGAAGACAGCATCATTCCTTATTATCCAAATAGACCACAATGTTGCGAAAAAATAGCACTCCCAAAAGTATTTTTCCAGATTTTTGAACTGAAAAGAAAACCACCAAGAAGATAACCCTAGCAGATTCGAAGGAATCACCCAATCTATATTCCACCGCTCTGCTATTCCCGACCAAATTTGCCTAGAGAACGGGCACATTAGCAGGACATGCTCTGGTGTTTCCACTTCCAGTAGACAAAATGAACATGCTAAAGCCTGCAGCTCATCCATTCCCAACAAAATGTTTTTGCTAATCAAGAAAGATCTAGTCGCAATCCTGTTTTGACACACCAACCAAACAAAAATTTCAACCTTTGGAGGAATAAGATTTCTCCACAAAGATCCAAGTCCAGTATTGGGGGTAAGAGCATATGCTTCCCATAGACCATACATTGACTTCACAGAAAACATATTATTAGAATTACTAATCTAAAGCATTGCATCCATTCTTGTCGGCTCCAGAACTACATTCTGTAATCTCATTACTAACTCATCGTACTGTGATCTTTCCCTCTGAAATATTCTCCTCCGAAATAACAAAGTCCTATCCCCACTGCCCTCTGTATTGATCATATTACAAACCAACTCCTCTTTTTGCGTCGATGCCAGATAAAGTCTAGGATATTCCTCTTGCAACGTTTGATCCCCTAGCCATTTGTGCTTCTAGAACAATGGATTACTACCTGAGTTAACTTGAATTCTGAAATTTGTGGATTATGTTTCCCACCTCATTAGCCGAGTTTCCAATTTCACAGATGTCTTTCCAGATTGTTGATGGTCGGCCTGAAAATGGTAATTTGGGGAGCCAATCTTGATGTGATAACCCATACTTCCTGCATACCACTTTAGCCCACAAGGAATCTTTTTCTCTACTGAATCTCCACCACCACTTAGCTAAGAGAGCATGATTTTGTTCAATCAATCTTTTCAACCCCAGTCCTCCATATTCTTTACTTTTTGTTATCGTATCCCATTCCATTTAACCAAGTGGATCTTTTTCTTATCAATAGAATCCCCCCAAAAAAAACTGCCTTTGCAATTTTTCGAGTGTCCTTGCATCAGAAATTGACATCTTAAAGATAGACATGAAATAGATAGGCAGATTATTAGTATTTGAATTGATAAGTGTCAACTTACCACCTGAGGAGATAAATCTCCTCTTGCATACTGCCAATCTTTTCTCCACCCTATCTACCACAAGTTGCCAAGTTTGAATTTTCCTAGGATTAGCACTAAGTGGGACCCCAAGGTAATTCAATGGGAGAGATCCCACACGACACCCCATCACCTGAGCTAATATTTCCACATCCTGATCTAGACATTTAAACCCACACAACGCACTCATTGAGAATTTTGTTTTTTTCTCCACCCTATCTACCACAAGTTGCCAAGTTTGAATTTTCTTAGGATTAGCACCAAGTGGGACACTCCAATTACATCATAGGAAGTAGAAGGCAATAATGCCACCAATGGTGTGCACCATAAACATAGGGGTTTACGCTTTCTTTCATCGTTCAATATATACTAAAGACAAAAATTATATTGTGAATCTAAAAAATACTAATTACCAATAAATCGAATTTGGGTTAAACGTTTTAGGGGGAAAACGAATCAAGATGTTTAGAAGAACGAACTTGGCAGAGGAAAGATGAACAATCAGCAATTGATCGGAATCCGATTGCCCAGAAAAATCACAATTTCAAGGAAGAAGAAGAAAAAAAAAAAACAGAGCAAGCCGCCATCAAACTTATTTTTATGTAGCTACCCCTTGTTCTTGCTGTCATTAAACATGATCTGAGTACTAACTACTAAGGGATCAATGTCGCTGTATTGAATAATCATTTTTCGCGTCTCTAAAAAATACCCCAGTTGATTTTAGTAGAATGTAGTAGTTTTGTTCTCCAAGTTCTATTTAGTCAGAATTTTACCAATAATGTTCTTGGAGGGAGCTGAGGTTACACATTTTTGTTACTCTTGGTCGTTGTTGAACTCTTCGATGACTCAATTGGTGGTCTTTGTAGGTAATGGATACTATCAAATTCCATGAATTAACGGTAGTGAAAATCACTGTTAACCACGGTTTGGTAGTTCAAATGCTCTGTTTCCAGGGGAAGTGATTTTTTTGTTCGTTAGAACATTCTATTGAGAAATGCGATAATCTCAAAAAAAAAACAAAAGAAACACACAAACACACACACACACAAAGGTAACCTTTGGCTAGAAAGTTTTTTTTTTTTTTTTCCAAAAGTTTCAAAAATTCATTGATAACCAAGAGAGGACATCAAATGGCATATTCTTCCTTACTTGGACAAGGAGAGTATAGCTAACCACGTGGATAGGCTCCAACGAGAAAAGACCTACACCCCAAATTCCTTACAAAGCGAGGTACAATACCTCATGTAAAACTCACACCACCAACATCAAAAAAAAAAAAAAACACACTACACCCAAAAGGATTAGAAAGACCCCCGAAGGGGAGAAACACCCGCAAACAGGACATCATAGCAGAAAACTAGAACGAAAAAAGAAACCCATCGGCGGTGTCGGACCAGACAACCCAACCTTCCTTTCTCCAAATCAACTCCAGATCGGACCCTGTTCTGCAACCTCTTGACTCCGGGCTCTGCAACCCGACCCCTGGTCGCCGAAACATCTATAGCAAGGCGTCACGGCTGGATTTGGACGGGGTCCTGGCTGCGGATGGCTTCGAGCCAGTCGAGGCGATCTCAGAACTTTGGGATGACAGGGGAAAAAGTCGTGCGTGAGGTTCTGTTCGATAGCGGTGATGGAGGTAGCCAAAGGGAGGCAAGACGGAGAGGAGGCGGTGAAAAGAGGACGACGGTGGAGGTCGACGAAAATGTAAAAGGGAGGCAGAGGAAACGTTAATAGAGAATGCCCCCTCCCGTCGCCCATCATACGGTGGAAACCCCAGGGGGAGGGAGGGAGGGAATGAGGGAGGTAGCTAGGGCTAGGAAGTTTTGGAGAGCTAGAAAGTCCTTTTACCCAAATCAAAAATTGTACTATCACAAATCTACTGCTAGAAGTCCTTTTTTTTTTCCTAGGGGGTGTTCAGACAAATAAGTCACTTTGGCTTATTTTTTGTCTTTATTCAAATTTTTTTCGTATCACTTAGCTTATTGTCATTTTTTTGGAGATTATTGCATCCTCACGTCAAAAGGAATCTAAAAAGTAAAAAAATTTGACCGAAATCCAATTTTTTTTCAATAAAAACGAAAAAAAATCAATAAGCCACTTTTTTCGTCTTTATTCAAAAAAAATTGGATTTCGGTCAAATTTTTTTACTTTTTAAATTCCTCTTGTCGTGAGGATGCAATAATTCCCAAAAAAAATGACAATAAGCCAAGTGATACGAAAAAAATTTGAATAAGGACAAAAAATAAGCCACTGTGGCTTATTTGTCCGAACGGCCCGAAATCTGTAGCGGATCAAAAAAAAGAAAAAAGAAAAAAGAAATTTGTATCTCATAAACTATAAAGTCCTCTTTAGAATACCCAAATGAAAACGTGCATCACAAATTCGTGGCTAGAAACGAGCATCACAAATTCAATTCGTGGCTAGAAACGAGTATCACAAATTCGTGGCTAGAAATGTAGCTATTGATTTCTTAAATGTAGCTATTGATTTCTTATTCCTTAAGAAGTTTACACCTTACCGTTCATACTCCACAGGGTGAAGAGCAAGAGGAATCACTATAAACGGGGAAAGAAATAAAGAATCGGCTATACCCGCAACTCTAAATAAAGCACCAAACAGATATTTAGGACAAATCTCTGATAGAACCCAAAAAAAAGACACAAACCCGTTGTGAAACCTTAAGAGATGAACAAAATTCTAATATCTAAGCCCTTAAACAAAATTCATAGCATACAAATTTGAGCAACCAACCAGTCAATAATGTGCCATAAGCTATAGGACCACAACATGCCCTATATGGTTCTAGCTATATAAAGCACATCACAAGAGTACTGCAAGTCCATATATACTTTTCTGCACTTGTATCCCAATTCCTCTCTTATCGTATCATTGCATTGAGGAAGCCATCGCCTGCACATCAGTCTCCTGATCAAGATGTCTAAGCCGAGGAGGTGATCTCTCTCTCTCTCTCTCTCTCTCTCTAGTTAACTAGGCATGCAGATCATGAGACACAAACAGATATTTAGAGACAAATCTTCGATAGAATCCAAAAGGAAGACACAAACCCTTAGTGGAACCCTAAGAGATGAATCAAAATTCTAATATCTAAGCCTTTAAACAAAAGAACCATCAGCCTAGGAACCTCCAAGATCCTTATTTATAGGAAATCACTAAATAAACCTAAACCGATTAGGAATAGGAATCCTAATCAATTTAGGAATTCCAGTCAATTTTCAACAAATATTAGCCTTTGATCAGAGCTTACTCTTCAAGTTGTGTAAACTTGTGTATGGGTGTACAACTAGGTGATTGGGCTTCTTGTATCCCGGGAACGATGTGCAGACTACTTGTGGTCTATTACACCCGAAGTAATCCGTAAATGACACGAATAGTCTCAAGAGAGCGATTTGGCCCGTGCTAGAATCTCCACCACCCTATCATTGTTAATCTTCTTTTGCGGGTAAAAGAATAGTTGCATCCGGGTAATATTCTCCATTTTTGTTACAACAACAAGATTCATAGCATTCAAATTTGAGCAACCAACCAGTCAATATTAATGTGCCACAAGCTATAGGATCACAACATGCCCTATATGGCTCTAGCTATATAATGCACATCACAAGAGTACTGCAAGTCCATATATACTTTTCTGCTTGTATCCCAATTCCTCTCTTATCGTATCCTTGCATTGAGGAAGCCATCCCCTGCACACCAGTCTCCTGATTAAGATGTCTAAGCCGAGGAGGTGATCTCTCTCTCTCTCTAGTTAACTAGGCATGCAGATCATGAGAGGCTTCTTATTGTAGAAATGGAATGCTTGTTTATTGTTTTATGCATAATGTTTTGGTTTCAGATTAGAAGGGAAGGTTGCAATAATAACAGGAGCAGCCAGTGGGATTGGGGAGGCAGCTGCAAAACTGTTCGTGGAGAATGGAGCGTTCGTGGTGGTGGCTGACATTCAAGAGGAATTGGGTCTCAAAGTGGTGGCTTCCATAGCAGGCCCTGATGTCGACAGAGCTATTTACAAGAACTGCGATGTTACGGTGGAGAAGCAGGTGGAAGAAACCGTGGCTTTCGCTATCGAAAAGTACGGCACCCTCGATATCATGTACAGCAATGCCGGGACCATGAGTTCATGGGAGAGCATCCTAGACATGGACATGGAGGAGGACTTCGACCGAACCATGGCTGTAAATCTAAGAGGACCGGCGATGTGCATAAAGCATGCTGCTCGAGCCATGGTTAAAAGACAAGTAAGGGGATCCATCATTTGCACGGCCAGCATTGCGTCCGTTCTGGGAGGGATGTGTCCTATTTCTTACAACACTTCGAAGCATGGTTTGGTGGGTCTGGTTAGAGCCGCGGCGAGTGAGCTTGGGAAGCATGGGATAAGGGTCAATTGTGTTTCTCCTTACGTTGTTGCCACTCCCCAGTCGATATCGTGGATGTCGTCAGCGATGGGCATTAACAATGCGAGCGGAAGCGAAGTTGAATTACTAGCAAGTTCCGCAGCCAACTTGAAAGGAGTTGCATTGAAAGCGAAGCATGTCGCAGAGGCTGCTCTCTTCCTTGCTTCTGATGAATCATCCGTTTATGTCAGTGGTCATAATTTAGTCGTTGATGGGGGTTTCACCGTCGTTGATAATTCTATGACTATGTTAATGGAGAAGCAGATAAAACAGTGATGTGATTTTGTTTCTTGATAACCTACCAGATAAAGGCTCAAGAGTTCTTGCTGAAGCTGCTTGTTTGTGTTTATGGATGCTTCCAGATAAAGGCTCACGAGTTTTTGTTGGATGTATTTTTTTATTTTTTTTCTTCTTTTCTTTGGCCTTCCCTGTGAATCAGGCTTTTTCTTGTATCTAGAGTTGGACGCCTCGATGTATCCCTTTGTCGAATTCAATAAAATTATATCTGGTAACCTTTGTAGATAGAAAATCCTTTTTTAACTACCCAAATGCTAGAAAGTCTTTTTTTAACCACCCAAATAAAAAATGGGTAATGATTTTCACATTCGTTTTTGGATTTCCTTCCAAAAGAGAAATGGGCTCATACCAGGGAAAGCCAAACTCTTTTTTATACATTACATAAACCCTAAAGTAGGTAGGTAGGCCTGAAAGCCGGCAACTTGGTAGGAGTAGGTTTTGGCTTGCCCCTTTCTATGTTATCAGCAAAGCATTAAGCTGCTTATACGCCCTCTTTATAGTAAGAGGCCTTTTCAATAAGCCGCCAGAATCGCAATGTGCTATCTAAATTGATTTGTTTCTGTCGATAAAGCTCCAATTACATCACAGGAAGTACATGGAAAGAATGCCATGAATGGCGTGCAGCATAAACATAGGGGTTTACACATACATTGGTCGTTCAATATATACTAACGACAAAAAATATACTGTGAACACTAAAAAAATACTAATTACCAATAAATCGCATTTGGGTTAAAAGTTTTAGGGGGAAAATGAATCAAGAAGTATAGCAAGAACGAACTTCGCAGAGGAAAGAAGAACAATTGGCGATTGATCAGAATCCGATTGCCTGGAAAAATCACGTCTTCAAGGTAGCAGGGAAAAAAAAAAAAAAAACAGAGCAAGCCGCCATCAAACTTATTTCCATGTAGCTACTAGCTACCCCTTGTTCTTGCTGTCATTGAACATGATTGAGTACTAAGGGATCGATTTCGCTGTATTGAATAATCATTTTTTGTATCGCTAAAAAATAGTTGATTTTAGAATGTAGTTTTGTTCTCCAAGTTCTAGTTAGTTTGCATTAGTCAGATTTTACCAATAATGTTCTTGGAGGGAAGTTACAACCTATTCCATTCTGCCAAGGCTCTTATTTTGTAAGTACTTATTTTTCGCTTTACGAGACATGTCATTCTCTCATTTTACATCACCTTTAATTCAAAAAATCAGTACTTATTTCTCTTTAGTGAAACGGGGCCACGTGAAAATCACTGTTAATCATGGTTTGGTAGTTCTCAAATGCTCTGTTTCCAGGGGAAGTGTTTTTTTTTTGTTCGTTAGAACATTCTATTGAGAAATGTGATAATCTCAAAAAAAAAAAAAAAACAAAACATAGGCAGCCTTTGCCTAGAAAGTCATTTTACCCAAGTCAAAAATTGTATCACGAACCTGCTGCTAGAAGTTCTTTTTTGACTACCCGAATAAAAAATTGTATCACAAACTATAAACTACTATAAAATTGCATAAAAAATTCGTGGCTAGAAATGTGGGCATTGATTTCTTATTCATTACGACGTTTACACCTAACCTTTAATACTTATAAAATTCCCATCCAAGGTGTAAAGTGGAAAACGTGGAAAGACTAACCAGCAAAAAGATAGCTTATTTGGTTGAGAGTTTAATTTAATTTTGATAGTAATGGAGAAAGAAATAGGGTAATAATTGAAGAGAGTGGTAATGATTAGAGAGAGATAGAAATAGATGAGAAAGTAATAATTAGAGAAATAGGGTAATAATTGGAAAAAAAAGTAGGGTAATGATTGAAAAACAAAATAAAAATTAAACTAAATTATGAACCGAACAAATGTCTTTCCTTTTTATTATTAGTGTACGGGTTTGTGTAGGATTGGATCGATCTTTTCCTACGTACACAAAGGACCCGACTTCTCATACGGTTATTTCGGCAACTCATCTCAGTAATTAATGGTTCAGATTTGTTAAAATATCTTATCGATAAAGTACATACTATTGGCTTCTTGTATCGATCCCGGGGACGGCGTGCAAACTTGTAGTGTATTACACCGGAAGTCTCCATTAATGGCACGCGAATAGTCTCAAGAGTGATTTGGTCTATGCTTGAATCTCCACCACCCCATCGTACGTTAATCTTCTTTTTTGGCTAAACCAAAAATTGCATCCAGGTAATATTCTCTATTTTTGTTACAACAAGATTCATAGAAGGGTAAAGTCCTCTTTGGTTATCGTCATGTGCGGATACTTCCCTCATGATTCAAAACTGAGCACATAACTTACCTGTGGTTTTGAAAATGTGCGAATAGACCACATGCCGTCATGTTTTTTATCCATATTAACAGAGGTAATCTGACACGCATCAATAACTCTCTGGAATGTAATCTGAGTCGTTCATAATGTATTAAATAAAGAATAGAGTATCTCCGTAAAAAATCATCTCGATCAGGCATCAATAACCAAGTGATCTAATTTTTAGTAAATTCAAATTTGAAATTTTAATTTCATAACAATATCGATTCGACCATGAGCTTTTCATTTTTTGATTGACTTGAATTTTGGCATAAATGTAGTACTCGTTAAAATTTACAATATCAACGGTTTGGATTCAATTTTTGGTATAAGGGATGGTGTGGTTAGATTTAAAAAAGAAAAAGAATCCAAGGACATGATGAGGGTATATCGATCTTTTAATGTTGTGTCCGTTAATATAAATTGAAAATATAACGGCAAGGGTCTATCTATACATTTTCAAAACCACAGATAAATTATTTACTTTGTTTTAAACCATGAGGGGTATCGCATATTGCGATAATCACAGGGGTCAAAGTGAACTTTGTCCTTCATAGAATACAAATTTGAGCAACCAACCAGTCAATATTAATGTGCCACAAGCTAGCTACGACCACAACATGCCCTGTATGGCTCTATATAAAGCACATCACAAGAGTACTGCAAATCCATCCATATATACTTTTCTGCACTTGTATCTCAATTCCTCTCTTATCGTATCCTTGCATTGAGGAAGCCATCCGCCGCACACCAGTCTCCTGATCAAGATGTCTAAGCCGAGGAGGTGATCTCTCTCTCTCTCTCTCTCTCTCTCTCTCTCTCTCTCTCTCTCTCTCTCTCTCTCTCTCTCTCTCTCTCTCTCTCTCTCTCTCTCTCTCCTGTGGTTAATTAAGCCATGCAGATCATGAGAAGCTTCTGATTGTAGAATTCTTTTTTATGTTTAATAATGTTTGGTTTCAGATTAGAAGGGAAGGTTGCAATAATAACAGGAGCAGCCAGTGGGATTGGGGAGGCAGCTGCAAAACTATTCGTGGAGAATGGAGCGTTCGTGGTGGTGGCTGACATTCAAGAGGAAATGGGTCTCAAAGTGGTGGCTTCCATAGCAGGCCCTGATTTCAACAGAGCTATTTACAAGAACTGCGATGTTACGGTGGAGAAGCAGGTGGAAGAAACCGTGGCTTTCGCTATCGAAAAATACGGCACCCTCGATATCATGTACAGCAATGCTGGGATCCTAGGTCCAATGGACAGCATCCTAGACATGGACATGGAGGAGGGCTTCGACCGAACCATGGCTGTAAATCTAAGAGGACCGGCATTGTGCATAAAGCATGCTGCCCGAGCCATGGTAAAAAGACAAGTAAGGGGATCCATCATTTGCACGGCCAGCACAGCGTCCGTTCTGGGAGGGTTGGGTCCCATATCTTACAGCACTTCGAAGCATGGTTTGGTGGGTCTGATTAGAGCCGCGGCGAGTGAGCTAGGGAAGCAGGGGATAAGGGTCAATTGTGTTTCTCCTTACTTTGTTGCCACTCCCCTGGTGATATCGGGGATGTCAGCGATGGGCATTAACAACGCGAGCGGAAGCGGAATTGAATTACTAGCAAGTTCCGCAGCCAACTTGAAAGGAGTTGCATTGAAAGCGAAGCATGTCGCAGAGGCTGCTCTCTTCCTTGCTTCTGATGAATCATCCGTTTATGTCAGTGGTCATAATTTAGTTGTTGATGGGGGTTTCACCGTCGTTGATAATTCTATCACTATGTTAATGGAGACGCAGATAAAGCAGTGATGTGATTATTAGTACTTGATAGACTACTACTCGTATTATTGATTTATTGGAGTACAAGAAAATGTTTGTCTTAACTGTTGGACTTTTTAAGTTTTCCAATAACAAATACTCCAATTAATAAATAATTGCATTTAAGCCTTCAGCTTGATGCTGGATTATGTTTCTTGATGACCTACCAGATAAAGGCTCGAGAAGTCTTGCTGAAGCTGCTTCTTCCATTTATCTCCTAGTGGTTTCATTCAATCTTTTGTTGGATGTATTTTTTTTCTTTTTTTGATCTTCTTTTCTTTGGCCTTCTCTATGAATCAAGCTTTATCTAGAGTTGGATGCCTCGATGTTCTAATAAAATTATACAGTATGTGGTAACCTTTGTAGATAGAAAATCCTTTTTTAACTACCCAAATGCTAGAAAGTCTTTTTTTGACTACCCAAATAAAAAAAAGGGTAATAATTTTCAAAATCGTTTTTGGTATATGCGCTATATTTTTTTGTCTTTCGGTGAAACTTTTTTTATGCAAGACAAAAAAAGAAGAAGAAGAAGTGTACGCATCAAAAAGGAGTGTGAAACTCATTTCAAATTGTATCACAAACTAGGAAGTCGCTTTTTGACTTCCCAAATAAAAACTTGTATGAGGCCACGGGGGCTCCATTCTAGTTTTAATGTGTCCGATTCCGGGTCCAGTTTGGGTCTTTGTGGGCCCATTCCGGGACCATAATAAGGACCAGAATCGTTCATTTTGTAGAGTTCATTGAATTTTTTATTCATTTAAAAAATTAACTTGATTAAACATCGATAGGTTCATGATTGAAACAATTTTGTACAAGAAAAAAATGAAAATTTTAAGTTTCTAATTTTTTTTCATCCCAATTTCTTGTACAAATCTGTTTCGATCCTCTACTTATCAATGTCCAATCAAGCTAATTTTTTACGTGAACAACAAACTCATGAGTTCTACAAAATGAACAATTCCAATCGTTATTGTAAGCCCGAAATGCCCAAACTAGATTTGGGACTGGACAATTTATAACTGGACAGGAGCCAGCTCCCAAGTTTACACACCTTAATTTCCTTTAGTACTTGACTTGCAAAATTCCCATCCAAGATGTGAAGTGGAAAACGTGGATAGACTAGCAGCAAAATGATGAGACTTATTGTGAAAGTGCAACAGTCTAACACTCAATACTGTGTTTTAGCTTTAGCCAGCCAATAAGGAATTCCCGTCAGTCAAGTTAGATTTGTTTGCTTGACTGGTAGAGTCAAGTCTATATTTTGAAAATATATACCCTTGAAGAAATGGTGAGACTTGTAGTAGTCTTTCTCTTCCTGAATCGATCGTGAGTGTTGAAAGCAATGGAACTAAATGCTCTTGTTCATTTCCAGTTCAAACAACAAGGGACCACAACAGTACCACTGCTGGTCACGGCCATGAAGTCGTCCGTATTTCATATGTGCTTTCTCAGGTGTAAGCTGAGGGTCCGTTTGGAATTCTTTTTTATCTGAATCTAGATTGGTTCTCATGTAGTGATTCCGTCGGTCTTGCTTTTGTAGTGGGTGCCTGTGTCGAAGTTTTAATAGTTTTGGTTCATCCTTGTATCTTCTGATGGAATCTGTATTGCATTCGGGCTTTTGATATGAAATAAATTGAATGTGTTCAAAAAAATAAAAAAATTTACGCTGTAACATTATTGAACAGTAGTGATTGAAGCAATTGAAAGTTCTTAGTCTATGGGTCCAGTTTGGGTCTTTGTGGGCCATTCCGGACCCACAACAAGGATTAGAATTGTTCATTTTGTGGGGCTTGTGGAATTTGTTATTCACGTAAAAAAAATTAGCTTGATTAAACATCGAAAGGTTCATGATTGAAACAAATTTTTACAAGAAAAAAATGAAAATTTTAAGTTTCTAATTTTTCATCCCAATTTTCCTGTACATATCTATTTCGATTGTCTACTTATCAATGTCCAATCAAGTTAATTTTTTACATGAACAACAAACTCACGAGCTCTACAAAATGAACGATTTCAATCGTTATTGTGAGCCCGAAATGCCCAAACTGGATTCGGGACCGAAGAAATTATAACTGGACAGGAGCCAGCTCCCAAGTTTACACCTTCCCTTTAGTACTTGCAAAATTCCCATCCAAGATGTAAAGTGGAAAACGTGGATAGACTAACCAGCAGCATAAGGATTTTTTTTTTTTTTTCCCCTTCCCCTCTAGTGTACTAGTTTCATGACTTGGACCGCAAACAAGTCATATTCTACGCCTAATTTTGTGTTTGGGTTAAGAAAGTATATTATTTTTTGAGAGCTTCTTACTCTCCAAATTGTGTAAACTTGGAAGGGTATACAACTAAGTCCTTGGGCTTCTTGTATCTTGGGGACGGCTTGCAGACTTGTGGTCTATTACACCAGAGCTCTTCCGCAGTCAAAGGCACGAATAGTGTCAAGGAAGCGATTTGGTCCGTGCCTCAATCTCCACCACCTTATCTGTAATCTTTTTCGAGTTAAAAACTAACCGCATTAAGGTAATGTTCTCCGGCCATTTCTGTTAAAAGAACAAAATTCATAGCATACAAATTTCATCAACCAATCAGTGGGCCACGAGTCCCCCAACTTACCCTATGTTCTCATATACATAGAGAAAAACTTTCTTACGGAACTTCCCCTGAATAAACATTTATGGAGCCAAATCGCGTGCGTCCAAAGTGTATTGGACGGTCCGGATTTTAAAAAAACTATTTCGCATGAAGAGTTTAAACTCTTCCGGCGAATAGTTATTTTTTTAAAATCCATGCATACCGTCCAATGCCGAAATGGACGATTGAGATCGTACAGCTCCGCAAACGATTTATTCACGGCTCCTCCATGAATAAGTCTCTCTCATGTACATATAGTAACATCATAGGACTGCAAGTCCATACTTTTATGCACTTGTATCCTTGCATACATTGCGGAAGCCATTCCTTCCACATCAGTCTCCTGATCAAAATGTCCAAGCCAAGGAGGTGATCTCTCTCTCTCTCTCTCTCTCTCTCTCTCTCTCTCTCTCTCTCTCTCTCTCTCTCTCTCTCTCTCTCTCTCAAGTTTTGTATGCTCGTTTTAAATGTTTGGTTTCAGACTAGAAGGGAAGGTTGCGATAATAACTGGAGCAGCTAGTGGGATTGGGGAGGCAGCTGCAAAAGTATTCGTGGAGAATGGAGCTTTTGTGGTGGTAGCTGACATTCAAGAGGAATTGGGTCTTAAAGTGGTGGCTTCCATAGCAGGCCCTGATCACAGAGCTATTTACAAGAACTGCGATGTTACGGTGGAGAAGCAGGTGGAAGAAACCGTGGCTTTCGCTATCGAGAAATACGGCACCCTCGATATCATGTACAGCAATGCTGGGATCCTGGGTCCAATGGAGAGCATCCTAGACATGGAAATGGAGGAGGGCTTCGACCGAACCGTGGCCGTAAATTTAAGAGGATCAGCATTATGCATAAAGCATGCTGCTCGAGCCATGGTTAAGAGACAAGTAAGGGGATCCATCATTTGCACGGCAAGCTCGGCGTCCATTCTAGGAGGGTTGGGTCCCGTCAGTTACACTGCTTCGAAGCATGGTTTGGTGGGTCTGGTTAGAGCTGCGGCGAGTGAGCTTGGAAAGCATGGGATAAGGGTCAATTGTGTTTCTCCTTACTTTGTTGCCACTCCCCTGGTGATGCCGGGGATGTCAGCGGTGGGGATCGAGGATCCGAGCGCAGCTGAAGCACTAGCAAGTTCCGCAGGCAACTTGAAAGGAATTGCCTTGAAAGCTAACCATGTCGCGGAGGCTGCTCTCTTCCTCGCTTCCGATGAATCTGTTTTTGTCAGTGGCCATAATTTAGCTGTTGATGGGGGTTTCACTGTTGTTGACAATTCCATCGCTACGTTGATGCAAAATGCACATAAAACAGTGATGTGATTATCGATCGATATCGCCATTTTCTTGGTTTATTAGGGAGAGGAGTGTTCCTGGCATTATTGTCCCTAGCCTAGTTGGAGTTCTTAAGTTTTCCAGTATGACTATTGGTTTTCACATTTGGTTGAAATGTTACTTCAGTTAACAAAGGACGAAATGCAAGTGGTTTATAGCCTGGGAAAACCAATATTTAGCCATTTACCTCAATATTCTCATCAATAGTTTACATCTTGCAACAGTACCTCGCCTAAATTTAGGGCTGTAAACGAGCCGAATCGAGCCGAATATTAGAATACTCAGATTCGTTCGTTAAGTTTTTTAGCGAACTCGAGCTCGAGCCGAACTCAATGAAAATTATGACGAGCCAAACTCGAACCGAGCTTGCCCAGGTTTGGGTCGAACTCGAGCTTGTTTACGAGCCTTAACGATTCAATAATATCATATTTTTATGTTCTTATACAGGTCTAAAACTGCAAATAAAATTTTCATTATGTACATAAATATGTTCATATACATATAAAAAGATAAAAACATATACATAAGTAAATTTTTAGTACTTGTAAACGTTTAGACTTGTACAAGTTTTAAAATTTTTACTATATAACTATATAAAATCCCCATGATACACATGTACTTCAGGTTCGCGAGCCTAATCGAGCCGAATACTGTTGCGTTCATGTTCGGCTCATTTATGAAACAAGCCTAAAATTGAGGTTCAGGTTCGGTTCATTTAGTAGACGAATCGAACTCGAACGAGCCTTTACCGAGTCGAGCCTCGAACAGTTCACGAACGGCTCAGTTCATTTACAGCCCTACGCCTAATCCAGCAATGTTCTGTTTACTCAATGCCAGTGTTTTGTTTCTTCTTTCACTCTCTTTCCCTACCATTTTTTTTGAGTCTGGATCCTCTGCAAGAATGTTTCTTGCAAGAAGTCTACCCGAATGCAAAATCAACTTGCTTATATTGGACCGGGAATTGGTCAAGGGATTACTGCGAGCCAAGCTGTTGAAGGGATCGTGAAAGATCTCCCAATGACCCATACTAATTTTGTTTAGATGTGTTTATTTATCTATCTCGTCACTTGAAATGGAAACAGGTTTGAAAAAGAATTTTAAAGTGTCTAGGCCTCTAGAGTCGGGCGGCGGCAGAATTTAAAAAAAAAAAAACATATTAAAGCATTATATAAATCAAAATTTATTTTCTTCTTTCAAAACCGAAGATATCATGACATAATCACAAGGCGCTCAACAAACCTTTCAAGTCTTTTTAAATCCCATGTTGCAAGTCTGGCCACGAAAGAACAAATAATTCTTATTGGAAGTTGGTGACCTAATGACAAGGGAGTCGGCGTCTGAATTATAAAAAAGAATATGTTAGGGGATCTCTTAATCTTTACATTTGTATTACATTAAGCCTTTACTAAATTAAACATTAACTGTATTATATATATACTCCACTAAACTATTTTGAATAAAATCGGTGAGCAGTTACATCTCTAGAACCTTCTACACAAATAAACGCTAGTTATTGAAACAATTGAGGGAGTGTTTCCTTTGTACTTGTTACAAAATGAACATACCCATCAGTCGCGAGCCAAGAAATATTGAATGGTGATGTGAGTGGAGGTTTCCAGCATTCTATTAATTCTGGATTTCATTCGAATATTTCACCTTCCTTTCTTACAAGTGGAATAGTTTTTTCACATTTCTATATGATCTATTTTTACAGTACAAGAAAGTCGAAATATATACTTTATTCGATGAAAACTCATTTTAACCTTTTGACCAAATTATAACCCCAACCATATCCTACACACTTTTTGCTAGATTTTCATCAATTACATATAATTTTAACATTATACATCAAATTTTGACCAAAAAAAATCGTATGATTGAGAAGATATTAATATCATATTGGACACTAATTATGTACAAAGGCACATCAATCAAATGGCAATTCATTCATCATATTAGCAAAGTAACTAACTCCATTTTATTATCCAAGTCAAATAGTGAAGAATATGATGGAAATTGTCATCCGCTTTTTCCCTACACTACACAGATCCAATTACGCAAGGACCATGTCAAGATCGTCCAATCTAATGGTACTCTGTTATGAAAGAAAAAACTGAATAGAGGTACAGCTATTGAAATCTTAAATCAAAACTGCGATTCACTAGGAACCCCTTTAAGCTTCGTGAAAATTGATGGGCACCAAAAACAGGCAAAGAAATGGTGGCATGATGCAGCAAAGATGGTGGCATGATTCACTAACTAAACGGTGTCCTGTTTCACAACCTCGGTCCAAAATCGTTGCACAATCCTAATTACATTCGCCCCAAATTTGCTATATCCTCAGACCCCCATCATTTCATATGTTACTCCAGACTCAACGCCGCAAGAAAAGGCCATGCTGCTTCTGTTCTTGCATCCGCCTGTAAGTTAAAGTGGCATATAGATATTTAATTAACCACTTGGTAGATGAAATAAACCTCCAGTGATGGCTGCGCTTAATGAAACATCTAATTCTGATTCCGATAAGCTCTTTGCAGTCGGATATGGTCCATGTGGACAAGAAAGTAAATTATATTTTTTAGCAAAGACAAACTGAACTTATGTTGAATTGATTCTCATGCACAGTATTTAGTATACCAGTTGAAGTTACAGCCACATTATTTTATATCCATAACTTTACATTTTCAACTGGTGGATAGGTCTTTAATTTACAACCTTAAATCAAAGTTAAGAAAGAGGGACAGAGATCCATGATGCTACATGTCTATCTTCTGGTATGAGTGATTATTCAGTAGTGCTCCAGGGATCTCTACCACCGCATATTCATGTGGTGTTTGTACACTTAATCCTGGGCCCCGCACGAATGCGTGGTGGTAAAGGTCTTTGGAGCACCAAGTGGCGGTGCTCCAAGAGAAAGTAATAATGTTCCCTGTCTTCTGACTTCAGCAAGCAGATTGTAGAATAAAGAAGTACCTTTGATGTACTTTAGAACGCTCAATAAATTCAGTTGCTATATCTCGTCCTTGATAAGACGCCAATACTGGTCTTATATCAGCTGGTGGATGGCGGGCAACATCTGTGTCAAACCCAGATTCAATAATCTATCAGCATTATACAAAATTCCAAAAAAAAAAGGAGTACAATAATCTGCAGAAGCAAAGCATACTGATCAAACCATATTTCAACAATTCTTACACTCGAGAAATGGGATAAGATCCACGAGTGCAGTATCATCTGCTTCAAGCTTCCACGGCTTGACAGGAACACTATTCTCCGGCTGGAGGCTGGATTCTAGTGCATGTCCGCTCACATACAGAATTCTTGAAGGATCTCTGTTCAGCTTTGAGAAGTCCTGCCAGAATAATTCATATTCAACATAACCACATTGTACAATTGTATTGTAATAAGTCTGATACACGTAGTCTACACAACACAGTTAATGCTGTGGGAACCTGAACAATAACTTCAAGAACATATTATCCTTTCCGATTGGAGTTAAAGAACAAGTTATTTCTTGGCATAGCACATCTATCAAGTTTTATAGAGCATGTTTGGAAAGGATTATAGAATTTCCAGCCAAAATAGTTCTACTTGTAGATCACATCATTATCGGGCATTTCTAATTAGTCAAAGTCAAAATGAGCAGACAAATTTAAAAAGTTTCAGTAATTATCAGGTAACATTGGCAAAAATGAACTAAGTCGGAAAATGCATGCACAAGGGTAAAACATTAAAAAGAGCATAATTTAACACCGGACATACACATCAACATAAACAGTCAAGTGCTGTCAATCACAAACACATGATAGATATGCCATGGTCTGTTTAATCTATCTTACCCTGTAATGCTTTCCACCTCGATAGTTAGTTTCAGTTCTTGACAATCTGTGACGTATTGACCCCTTAGCATCAAGCCTTTCAAGGATGGAATCAACATACTACAAAAATCAAACGAAAAGGAGAAATTGACCGGAAACCGGAAATCTATGAATAAAAATTGAACTACTCTCAAAAATGATGAAGAGACAAGAAAAGGGTACGACGTTGAAAGAATGAAGAGAAAAACATACCACATTCAACTGGTCTGAATACACAACAATCTCATAAAATTGAGCTAGGTGTTCAAGGAAAGCCTCAACTCCAGGTCTTTTGAACGTTCGCCAACCCCTTTCACGCTTTGCAAACGAAAAATGCAGAACAGAATCAATATGTTAACGGAACTTCTTTAGAAACAATCCATCCATTTTCAAGATAAATCGGCGTGTTGTCTATACCCATAGTTACAAACAAAACCACCCTGTTTTAAAACAAATGCACAATAGGAAAAAGTTACAATTAGAATCAATGGGTGCAATGTTGCTGCTAAATGGAAGGATCTTAGCAACATCCATCCATGAAAGATGAAATTCGTTTTATTTGCCTAATTTCCCTCAAAAAAGGATTCACTCTTTTACTAATTGTACACACAATTTCTTCAACAGAAAAAGCATACCTTCCAATCAGAGTAAACTAAAGTCTCGTTAAGATCCAGCACAAGAGTAAACACATGCCGCTCCAACGGATGCAAATCTGGAAGAAGCTTATTTGAGGGAGGTTCACTAAATCCCTACAACAATGTTATGAAAAATGTAAAAAATTTCCATCAAGGACAAAATCATAACATGCTACAAGGAAAGGTTTGGCTCTGGACAAGAGTATGCACCCGGACATGTTCTTCAATTTTACTCCTGAGATCCAAGTAAAGCTCAATGGATTTAGCTGGCACTGCAATTGGGGGGAAAAATAATGCAACTATTCGTCATACAAAATAAACAAGACCAAGAATGACAAATGTAAGTAGCAGAATACATCATTCACCTCTTGATGATTGTAGAAGAACTCAGAGTAACAGCATGAAAATAAATGAACCAATGAAAAAAAGCCATGGAAATTTCAAGGACTTGAACAGTTCAAGGGAATTTTAAAAACAAAGCTAATCTGCTGAACTCAAGGTGTGATCATGAGTTAACTTATCAGCAAAAAGTATGCTCAAGGAATAGTAGTCGGCCACATATTCATGGATGGGACACTATTGTATGGTGACTGAAAAATAAGCTTTTGCAATCAATGTTATGAGACACAACAAACACAAAGAGAAGGGAGGCCGAGGAGCAAATTGGGTGGGGATCAAGAAGAGAGTACCAAGGTTCAAGATCTTACCTGCCATTGCAGCAGTACGAAGAAAACCTTGAAACTTCTGCATGGAGGATAAAGGGAAACAATGTTGTTATGTAAGAGAAATTCCCATCAGAGTTCTAGATAGAATATTACACACTTTTCTATGAAATTACAGGACCAATCCTATTCATGCAGAAAAAAGGCTTTTTCCTCTATGTATTTTCTTAAATCTTTTTTTTTTCTTTGTTCATTCTGAAATTGCACCATTTTGGCATGGGTAGTGCCACATAGATACCTCCAAACAATTTAGCTTCTGTCAGGAAACTGCAAAGCTTTCACAAGACAAAAACAGATAAATGCTCCAAAAAGTATTTCGGATCGATTTGGAAATACGTTCTCTTCAGAATTTCAGGTTGCAATGGATCAACCTTGCCAAAATAGACATCACCATATACACATATTACCACAAAATAAATGATAAAAATATTTCAGTCTTTAGAAAGCCTAAAAGTTATCAATGGTCCAAACAAAACAGGCATCACTTCCGTAACCTTTCAGTATGCAACAACGAAACAGCTAAGTAATCCATTTTGATAGTCTGCTAATGCGCTGCAACGTAGGCTCTCTGAAACACCCAATCCCACATTGGAAGTCTACATGGATGATCTTGGGCATATAACAAACCTTGTGGGCTACTACTAGTACCTTGTGCTTAAGCTTTTGGGCCATGTGGTGTGGCTTGTGGATCAAAATCAGCGTACTAGGCCAATGGTCTGCTTGGGGCGTTACAGGTGGTATCAAAGCCATCCATGTGCACGACCATGTGGGCCTTGGAGTTTGGTTTGATTTGGTTGTTGGTTTGATTTGTATTGGTGATTATAGTGCTCAACCCCTCGCGAAGGCGCGAGGCTATAAAGTTGGGGAGATTGAAACACCCCATCCCACATTGGAAGTCTACATTGATGATCTTGGGCATATAACAAATCTTGTGGGCTACTACTAGTATCTTGTGCTTAAGCTTTTGGGCCATGTGGTGTGGCTTGTGAATCAAAATCAGGGTACTAGGCCAATGGTCTACTAGGGGCGTTACACTATCGGTCAGTAAGACCGGTCCTTAACAAAACATTCCTTTTGGTTTAACCAGAAAGCCCAACAGGATAGTACATGGACTATGGATAAGAACTATATGGTCCACCAAAATAATTCTATTGGGAAATTATACTTCACCTCCTGAGGTTTAGCCTGAAACAAGATTGGCTCCCTGTGGTCCAAAACCAGACACTAAAACCCCTTGCTGCTGCAATAAATGGCCAACTGCCAATTTTGCATCAAATTGGTGGTTAGCATTTTTAAATAATTTTGATTTTAAACTGAGCTTTAGTATACAAAATGACACATATACCAGCAAAATCCCTGTCATTTTCTCCTTTTCGTTTCTCTCTCACCATACACTTCCATGGCCACTGCTACCACCAACACTTCCTTACGCAGGATTTGTTTCTTGTTTATTTGTCCTCATTTTTCTTGCTCACGATTTTCTCCCTCGAAACTCAACCACTCACTGCTGTCTACATGACAATATCCTTAGTTGCTTTCTCTCAATTAGCTTACTCAAATCACAGAGTGCGATACAGCCCAGCTACCTCAATGTTAGATTCTCTCTCACACACATAACACATTCACGCAGTCATATATTACATGCATACAATGTCTCTAGGTAGGTCTCTTGTTTTACAGTAATATTATTTCCACTGTTAACCCAATCAGTAAATTTCGCACTTCGGTTGCAATTGCAAGGTGTACAGTGGCACGTTTGAATCACAGGAACGTAATGTATTTATGGGGCAAACGTCAGAGGGTGAAGTGTAATATCCCCTTTTACATACACGAGTCTAAACCCCCAAAACATGAAAGTTTCCACATTGAGAATCAATGCCATACTTACATCGAGACTCGATGCCTTATCTCCAACAGCGAAATTAACAGACACTCGGAAAGGCTTCGTCTTCTCATCCACTTCTTCCAAGGTGTAGGCTGCATATACACAACGTACATTAAAATTTTGCAGGTAAACAAACGTGCAATATTGCATGTACAAAAAGCACCATCTGAAATGCCATATTTGCTGCCTCTATCACCTTGACAATCTCAATGACCGTGATTGTTATTATTTCTAACAACTGCTCTTATTTCAAGATCAAGAAAGACCAATTCATCAAATATATCTATTACATTGTGTCACATATGGGAGCTGCTCACCCATTGCCATCTTATTAATTCACTCAACCTCTACATGCCATAATAAAATTGAGATGATAATAGGCACAAGCATAAACTTTCTGCATCAACCATAAGCTCATCAGTCAGCAAAACATCACCCCAATTTTCCATAATAATCTTCCAATTGTTACCCCCTAGAGATACAAGGGCATCTCCAGACTTACCAAGATCTTTACAATCTTTATTTTTTGGGGGAAAAAAATCATCAAAACCCTCCCTTTACTCAAACACACATCAAAATGAGTTTTACTCATCTTTTCACCCAAAACCAAGGGACACACTCTTCTTTACACGAAATTTTCGAGATACTACAGGACTAAAAAATTTAGCACTACGCCGTTAATAAACCTTAAACAAATATTGTACTTAAATTCGGTGTTTGCTCATTGGAGTGCTCCATGTATCCAATGAAGTTTCAACTCAAATGTTCATTCAATTCTCTCAAATTGATTGAAGGACCGGAGATGGTGCAAGAATTACAATTGAGCTAAATTACAGAGCAACTATATTTGATAAACGGGTTCTTTCAAAAAGCAATTAACATAAATCAAGATTTTTTTTTTCCTGATAAGTAACAACATTCATCAAGGTTAACCACAAAAAGAAGAAAACTTGAAAGTACCGTAAGTGGCGTAACCCGCGGTGACCGAGGCTCCGGTTAGGACACCAAGGAGGCCGAATTTGAGAAAATTCAACGGCTTTCTGGCCGTTGGATCGGTCGGAGGAACTGAGGTGCTCTGATCGTTGATCTGAGTTGCAGTAGGAGAGAGATCTAGGGCTTGTTTGGAAGGGGTAGGGGAGACGTGGGCAGTGCATAAGGTCCGAATGGTTTTGGAGAGATTGGAGAGAGATCGAGGTCGATTGATTCGAAGCATGTTGTTTGAGTTTCTTGAGATTGGGGAATTTTTCAAACTAGGGTTTTGGAGGTTTTTGAGAAAGTCTTGATCTTTTTCGATACGAGGGTAAGCCTTACGGTTTAGGCTATGTTTGGTGCTCACAAAAGGGGAGCATTTGGTGCGACTAGGTATTCGCGGCCACATGCAAAAGCTTGCGGCAATGATGTAAAAGTTAGCTCCCACGCCAAGACTTGCAGTCACGATGTAAAAATTAGCGGCCAGAATTTCAAAATTTGCACCTGTGATGTAAAAATTTGTGGCCGTGATATTGAAGTTAATGGCGATAATGCAATAAATTACGGCCATCTTATTCATGTTTGCAGCCAGTATGACAAAGCTCGCGGCTACAATTTTCAGGCCATGTTAAATTTGCGGCCACCATGTTGTTTTTTTTCTATTTGATTCCCTCCCTACGATAACTTCCCGAAATCCCAATTTTTCGTTTCTATGCCTCTCTCTCTCTCTCTCTGACTCTGACTCAGACTCTCTCTCCCCATTTGATTCCTTCCTTGCCATAACTTCCCATGTTCCCATTTGGTCTCTCTCTCTCTCTCTCTCTCTCTCTCTCTCTCTCTCTCTCTCTCATATTTCGTTCTCTTCTATAATTGTAGTTTCCTTCAAGTACTAATTCATAAATGGTTTAAGGTTAAGGGCAGACAATTGCCTCCGCTATATTCATCCACCGCTTTTGTTGTCGACCAATGCTAAGAACACAACTGCATCTAGAACCGTTCGATGCATATAAACCCATATACATCGGACAACTCTGAACACGGTTGTGTCCGGATCTGTGTTACTACCTTTTGTTTGAAGTCTAGGAAGGGGAAAAGAATTGAGAGTTACTGAAAAATCATTTTGGTTGAGGTACTTTAAAAGAATCAATTTTGAAAACATATACAATAAGAAAATCGCATATTTATGCACATATATTCTTTCTTTCTTTTTCCTGTCTCACTTTCTAGTTGTGCAAGTAGTGTTTATATTTTGTCTGCCAAATTTTTACAGGTGAAAGTTTCAACTGTGGAGGTTTTGTGCTTTGAATTACACTAAAACATTGGATGGCCGATCGAATATGGGCTACGCAATTTGTGACTTGCAGGCAGAAACAGCCAGAGGCTGCATTTCTCTAGCCAGACCACCATTTCTTGATAGATCCATTCTCAGATCAGAGGCAAAACACTGCCATCAATTACCCACATGAATTCATGGGCATAACCGAGACATCAAACATCGGTGGTACGTACCCTCTATCTGACAGAGCACACCTTTGTACAACTCACTCCAGTTTGATCCAGAAAAGTTGCCAGAATTCAGAGAAATGGTGATAAACGATGGAGGTAGGAAGTTGCACAACCTAAACGGTGCTCACCCCTCTGCTCTGGCGTGCCTGAACCAAAGCCTTAAAAATGAAACCATGCTTCCTTTTGCAGTCGATGGAAGATCAAAATCCAACCCATCACGGGTGAAAGGGTTTTTTTTTTTTTGATCAGCGAAAAGGTATATTGGAAATGGCAATTTTTATAACCTTGTGTCTATGCACAGAAGGGGAATTAGCGGAAAACCCATTGTCCTTTGCAGTTGAACTCATGCAAAAGGTGATTAAGATAGTGACTTCATTCGATCAGCCGTCAACTACTTCGAGGTGACTAGAGCAAGGCCTTCCCTAGCTGCCACCCTTTTGGTCACTTCTTGGACTAGACTAGCGTTTGACACTACAGATTCAGGGTGCAGTAAGCCGAAACAGTCTGTTCAAGTAAACTTGCTCATGTAGTTCTATGTGTGTTCGCACATTTATGTCAAACTGAAATGTAATTTGTTCCTATTACAATCATTTCTTCAAAGTGGCTGGGGGACACTGATAAACTCTACAAAACCGAGGTCTAAAAACAAAATGCTACTTTATTATTTAACTAGAATCTCCAACTAAAATGATGCGACAGTGGCGTTCTTATAATTTTAAAAGACACCTTGACTTGCTTTTTGTTTAAATTCCAATCGTGCTATGTTGTTTTGTGCCTAGCCCTTTGCCTGAAAAATTGGCAATATAAGAATAAAATGAGCTTGCAAGCAGAATTAGCCATCTGAAAATATCCATCAAATGGTTCTCATTTCCGATCAAATCAATCAAGCGAAATCAGCAATCAAGTAGTTCACAAAAGTTCCAACAAGGCCTAATAATCCTTTACTCGATTGATTTCCACATTTGGACATTATTTATGCAACAAAGTCTAACCTCAAAATTGAACTCACCATTCTTTTACAGTCCGACCTTCTATGCATGAAACCAGAAAACTACCCGTCTGCTGGAACTTTGGACAGTACCATAATACTTCATGCATTAAAAGAATCAAAGTTTAACCCTTTAAAATTTTGATGAAAAACCTGTCATGAGCATGCGAAGCCTTTGGAGAGCTTCATTCTTCATGAATCCTCACCACTAAGATCTCCCCACCGAACGTTGTGCTTAGCCGCAAGATAATGTACTCCAACGGGTCCTCTGCTACCATAAGGATATAGCTCCGGCACAATCTTCTTCTCTTCTAGTTCTTTCAACAATGGTGTGAATAGAGACCAGGCAGCATCAAGCTCATCACTTCTTATGAATAGCCTTCGTTCTCCTTCTATTGCATCAAGGAGCAGCCTTTCATATGCATCCGGTATTTCTTTTGGATACCTTCATTTACAAACCAAAGTCTCAGAGCAAAACCTTGTTCAGGTCACAGGAACTTAAGGCGAGTGACATATTTGTTTGCTCTTTTGTTGCATGGGCTGGGGGATATGTGTCTGTGTCATGTTAATCTAATTTACATGTCAAGGACACTAGCACATCTACAAGTATCAATATTCCTCAACACACCTTCATTGTCTGCTATAAATGGTACTTAAAAGGTGCCATGGAGCATTCTATGCATACCACGATAGTTTACTCATAGCTCAATTATAAAATATAATTACTAAATATGATTCCTAGGTGAATGTTTAACTAAAATGGACGACATGAATTTCATACCATTACTCTACTATCGAGTATCCTACATGGATACCTTATGCATATAGAGGAGTCCGTGTAACATGAGGTGTGTTCACCTTTAGTTTCTTACTTGTCCACTGAGAAACTCTACAAGGGAAAGTAATTACTTCATTTATCACGACTCTTCCATCCACAATCTACTAATGAACCTACTTCAAGTACAGAGTTAAGGGGCCTCTAAGATTAACCACGAGGAACTAAGGCTCCTATCACCCAGAAGTAAGACACCTAATTTTTTTGGGGGGAAACAAATGAGAAAGATTACCTACTTTGATCTGACCTACTCAAAGCACGAAGGACAAAAACATAGACATACAGATGCAGAGCATGGCAAAAAGATTATGCTTGTCTATTAGCATCCTCAAGGGAATATGAGTCGTAGAAGCATTTTGAGTTAACCATATGTTTCTTACCTTGCTTTGTAAAGCAAATTGAGGTCACTGCGGTCTAGTCTCATTCCAAGACCAGGAACCTTGTTGTTAATCTTCAGATATATTGCTTCATCCGGTTGTACGCGAAGCACTAGCTCATTTGTAGCCTTGTCCAAATCAGTTCCAAAGTTTCGCTTGAACAAATTGCCCGGGACATGTCTGAACTGAACTCTGATCTCTGCTCTGGAAGATATAAAGCCTTCTTATAGTTAGATATAAACCATAAACAATTGCACACTGTTTTTAAAATCCTTTTTTTTGTCGGCAATTTGTCTGTTTTTAAAATCCTTGTGGAGGAGAAAGATGAAAAAGATCTACCAACCGCTTAGTGTGGAGAGCTTTTCCTGCCCTCATCAAGAAAGGAACACCATCCCATCGAGCATTGTCGATGAAGAGTGCTGCTGCTGCAAATGTTGGAGTGAGACTGTCGTTTGGCACAGTTGGATCATCAGTATATCCAGGATAGGTCCTTCCACCCTTGCTGTGGCCCTTATATTGCCCTACCATGACATCTTCAAGTTGCAGCAGTCTCATTGACCTCAAAACCTTGACCTGAATCAAAATGTGCTCATTGATAGTAATTTATAGGCTACGATAACGACACCATTCTTCATGAGGCCACAGACATATTATAAATCTTTTGTACCGTTCCATCCATAAGGGAGGGCTCGATGTAGTAAAAAATGATTTTCCATATTTGTAGCAAGCTTTTGGAGAAAAAATAGCCTATGCAATGATTACTAGAATCATGATAGAGAATGTCTACCTTCTCATTCCTAATGTCTTCTGCATCCAAGCTGACAGGCGTCTCCATCGCAAATAGTGCTAATATTTGCAAGAGATGGTTTTGCATTATATCACGAATGATTCCGTAGTTGTCAAAGTAGCTTGCAATAAGAAATAGATGAAGGTTATCTATATATCAAGAAGGAATCATGAGTTTTATAATTTAAACATCAAAAGACATAAGAACTCACCCCCCTCGTCCTTCTGTACCGAAATCTTCAGAAAATATAAACTGCACGTTGCGAATGTAGTTCCTCGACCATAGAGGCTCAAAGACTAGATTTGAGAAACGAAGAACTGATAGGTTCTCAACAAGCTCTTTCCCCAAGTAGTGGTCAATCCTGGATTCACAGATTAACAAACTCAGCTTTTGTCGTCAGTCCATAACTTGGTCTCATAAAAAAGAATCCAAGCAGAATATACCTGAATATTTGGTCCTCAGCTAGATACTGCTTTAGACACCTAGTGAGCTCTCTAGATGACTCCGAGTCACGACCAAATGGCTTTTCAACAATGACCCTTGTCCACCCATTCTTTGAAGATGCACTGGTGCTAGCACATCTCACCACATCCACAAATATGTTTGGAGGTATTGACAAGTAAAACAACCTAAATGATGATCTGCCTCCCTGAAAACAGCAGTATCAAGTTGCTATAATGCAAAATTTGGAGGATTGCAAAGATTATGACCCTATCTGGACATATATGACGTAGAATCCCCTGGGTAACAAGAACATGTATTCTCTCTTGCTTCTATTCATCTTACTGGGAATAAAAGCTTAAACCAATAGAGACTGGTCTATGGAGGTGCTGGATTTGGACATGGACAGATAGGACACAGACGATGGTAACAATCAATTACTAACAAGACCTTTGATGCTCTGATATTACTCACTTGTTGCTCTGATATCACTCACTTGTTAAGCAAATTGAACTTGTAATTAACAAACATCAAAATTTATCCACAAAAGTAAATCATGGAATACCTCTTTTTCTTTCAGCTTGCAGTACAATTGAGCGAAATGCTCCTTGGAGTTATATTGACCAGAGTGGTAAAAGCATCGTTTTAGAAACTCGTCCATCTTGTCCCCACAATTTTCTCTGGAAGTGGTCATCCATTTTAATAATTGTTGTTTATAAGTACAAGGGCTAAATGATGCACAAGACCAAGACTCAGCATTATTGTATACCTCTTATCGATTCTGCAAGTCAAGGTTTGGCTAATCATGTTTCTCAGTTCCTCATCAGTCATTTTACTTCGCGCATAGCCAAAAACTGTGACATTCTGCATTAAAGTAACAACGGGGGGAGACATTTTATGGACAGTTCTTTAAAAATAATGGCACCAAATGCATTATCCTCAATTCATTTCATACAGTTACTAAGTGAAACATGTTTTTTAGAGAGAATTGAGTAGAACCTCAGGTAGACAATCTTCGTAAAAAAGAGCAAAAAGTGCAGGGAAAATCTTCTTCCTGGCAAGGTCCCCTGAAGCTCCAACAATAATTATGCTAAGACTGGATTCTTCTTTTCTTGATCCTGAGAAGGGACTAGACCCCTCCAAAGCGACCGGCTTACTATTTGCTCTAGATATTGGCTCTTCAGCTAAACCTAGTCCAAAAATGCACCAGACATACAATTAGAAATGAGCGAAAAGAAAGGAAGGATCCATAAAACATACCCATGATCATGGATTACACGGGAGAGTGATGAAAGAAGGGGGGAAAAAGAGAGGAGGAGAGAGCCCAGGTTTAGACTTGCGCCGTAATTAACTAAGGAATTAATGTGCTTCTCAAGTCTCGTAAAGATCACCTCTTGTTCATGTATTTGCAGCTCCAGAAAAGGCCAGTGGGTGCAATGTCAAGTACCATAGATGACGCAAGTAAAACCTCCCTAAAACCAGTCAGTTTAAGGAGAGATAGTAGAACTTGGTCTGAACTTTTATTATGTGCATCACGAGAAATAATGGCTCTTAATGGGGAAAATAGATGTTGAGACTAAAGTTGCAGCATTAAGGGAAGATCTGACTGACATACACTCCTAGATATTTTTCCAACCCGGTATTATTTTAGCGGCAGACTAGTTGCTTTAAGTTCATTGAAGGCGTTCTTTCAGAAGCAATGTCTCCTTGTGCATGGCTAACTGTCCCAGGAGACTCCACAGGATTGTACTAGTAGTTATCTTTTCTTTCACTGTACTTGTTTATTCAATCCGCCTCTTCTAGGGTTTTCAAAAAAATCCTTGCTCTTCTGTTGGATTCAGAAAGTTTTCATAACCAATAAAGAAAGAATAGGCAACATTCAAGATAATTAGACAACCGGACAATGTCCTCCAAAACTTATTAAATTCCGGCAAGAACCAAGAATCAGACAACGTATGTATTTCCAAACTACAATCAAAGAAGACACACACGCGCGCGGACACACAGGTATATAAAAGATACCCAACCCCATTGATCGGCATACAAGATAATTACACAAATGGACTATGTCCTTCCAAACTTATTGCTAGCAAGAACCAAGAATCAGAAAATGCAGGTCTTTTAAAATTTCAGTCAAGAAGACACGCGTGCAAACACACAAGTCTCAAGAGTGACTCACGTTTTAGTTTTCCAGAATTACCTTTTTAACGGCATTTTTAACTGCATAGAGGGCACTGCCACCGAATACACAGTAACAACAACAGAATTCATCTAGTCTCCAATCATTGGGTATAGCGGGGAGGATGGGAGACAGACCTAACATTTGGCAATATATGCACAAAGTGATTGCTCTCAGAATACCACTAAAACAGTAGCCTCCTGTGCCTTCAAAAACCGAGGAGCTAAAGTGACTGTGGAACTATGCCCCAAATCAAAGCCGAAAGGCACCGCCACCAAATGAAGAACAAAAAAAAAACTGCCCGTCTCACTCCCCTCTTTCCCACTTTCACAGTTCAGATTGCCACCATGCATATTCTAACAAAAATGGACTTGTAGACGCATCCCGTGTGCCCCACGTCTAGGGTATAATTATGCAAACAATAGTAGGAACAAATAGCGGGAGTTTGAGAGAGGACTAACCATCTTGAAAAGAAACAGCATTTAAAGGAAACCCATTTACAGAATTGAGCTCAAAATGCTTTCTTGCGTGGAATCTTGAACAAATCTGAGGCACCCATTTGGAGTAACAGATTCTTGTTGGGTAAATGACGGATTTTGTCAAGCAGGATTGTGTCTCATTCTTGAATGATGGAGAGGTTGAGAAGTTGGCTGCTGAGGAGGAAGAACAAGGACAGAACTGCGTAGCCATGCAATTGACTGATGATCAGAAAGAAGAGGAAGAAGGAAACTTATTGGATCCTCATTCCTGGACTGAAATTAACAAGCATTCATGTGGGAATTCGAAGATTGTTCGTTGTTATCTAAAATGAAAATTCGTTGGGTCCTTTGAAGCTCTTTGAAAGGCCAGTACAGGAGCAAATGGTAACTACTTTTCAAATGCCAATCTTAACCAATCTTCTATGTGAGGTCGAGGTTGGTTTCTCCTTTTTGTTTTCTCAGGGAATTTTATCCATTTCGGTCTATTTTCTCTGGATTTTCTGTGCATATCTGTTTTTTCTTGGCCCTGGCACTGTGGGCCTAGAATTCTTCGATAGAAAAGCCCAATCTACCTCGCAGATTGCCCCAACCCGATATTGTTATCGGGTGAAAAAATACTAAAATACAAACTAAGAATGAGAGTTAAAAAGATTGAACAAAATAAATAGTCATTCTATTTGGGAAACTTATTTATTATATTCTTTTATTCAATACGGAAGTGGCCCCATAAACAGAGAATAATACTGGCCAATCAACTCTATTCTATTTTCTCAAAAAAAATTCTATTCTACAAGATTTATCACTTTTCAAAAATTCATTTTTAGCTTGTTAATTACTACTTTTTTGATAACCTTATAATGCTTGACACTGTAATTTCTATAATGGTTATCAACTTGATATTCTTATGTATTTGTCAATAATTTTAGTTTAAGGTGATGTTGGTTTTTAGTGAACTTTCTAATCTTAATAAGGGAGAGTAACATTTTTTCTCATTTAAATTTATTTGGAAATGTTAAAAGAGAGAAGATTATGAGGGGAAAAAAAAGAAGATAAAAGAGATAAATGATAGAACTGTCATAAAATTAAAGAAAAAAAAGAACAACATATATGGCAAAGATAGTTTCTTTAGAAACTATCAAGAAAGGAGTCGATAATCAAGACCAACAAAATGTCGTTAAAATATTTTTCACCGCCTCTTTTAATTTCACTCTTTATGTTACACTAGTATTTTTGTGAATTTCGGAATGAATAAGACTACAAACTGAGGACCCTGCATATATTGAGAGGAAGTTAAGGACTTGAATTGCAATATACACATATTAGAGGGATTAAAATGTAATAAAGTAAATGGCTATCCGCTTACAAATTCCTTCACCCACTGTAAAGTGGAAAAATGGTATCTTAGGTCATCTACTTACATCACATTAGTGACGTCACAAAAAAGCCGTCCAAAAAAAAAAAGTGATGTCACAGTTAAAAAAAATAGGGATGATGCTATGGTGTCCCCGGTCATTTTGGGGACACCGTAATTTTTGGTATAACTTTACCATTATAAGTATAACTAAAACCTATTACAAACATAACAGAACCCAAACAAGACATAACTAAGGAATATCCAAAAAACCAACCAAGGCATAACCAAATCCAACTAAGGCATAACAAACAAGTTATGCCTTGCTGTGGTTTTGGTTATGCTTTGTTGTGATTCTGTTATGCTTGTAATGGATTTTAGTTATACTCATAATGGTTTTGTTATGCCAAAAGTTACGGTATCCCCAAAATGACCGGGGACACCGAAGTCATTCCCAAAAAATAGACTTGTTCAAATTTAGTACGCCAGTCGTCCCGAGTATTTACTCCATGCCCTGAGGCACTATGTCGCATTGCCTCATGGGGCATACGAATAATTTTTCTTCCGCCTCATATTGTTTGTCTAGTACTCTATTTTAGAATATACCAAATTACTTGCTGCCTCCGTTATGTAGTAAGTCAAAAAAATAATAATGTGTGTAACTTTCCGCAAACTAATCCTCAAAAATATTTTAAAACAATTTTAAGATGTAAAAAACAAGGGATAGTGTTCAAAATCTATTTTAAGTGTTTTTTACGAAAACATGCCTTAAATTACATGTGGCACTAAAAAAATCCTTATTGGGGTTCAATTGGTTTGGTTGTACTATAAGATCATATTATAACTGTTCAAAAAATAAGCTTATGGAAAGACTTCCCTTTGAACTAAATTTTCAGGGTCTTTTTTGTCACTATTGATTTGGTTGTTCTCTCTAAATCTTTTATGTTTGAGCTAAATTTTACGATTTATCATTCATCTTGACAAATAGGATTCTAAAGTAAAAACTATTATCAAAAGCTCCAACAAGGCAGAAAAATGCAGAAATGACAAATTTTCACTATCTTTGGCGTCATTTTATATGAGTTTTTGTAAATTGTAATAATACAGTTTTATGCTTTCTGATTTTTCTCGTCGAGATGAAAATTAATTCCACCATCTCTAAGAGCATCCTCATCAGGCTTGTGGAAGCCCTCTGTATGTCAAAAGTATGGAGTCATTCACCCAAACCCTCATCAAAATCAGCCTCGCTTCATCGTCGGAGAGAAGTATCGATGCTACAGTAACTCATCAAGCCAGACGAGCAACTGTTCAGTCGCTTCCAATTTTTTATTATTATTTCCCAATCTCTTTTCCTCCCATCTCCCGCTTCCACCCTAGATTGTACTGGTGCAAACAATCAGAGGTGGTTCTCTCTCCTCAGCTCTCTCTTCCATCACTGATCATCTGCAATACGTGAAGGTATTCTTGGTTCTTCTCTCTCTCTCTCTCTCTCTCTCTCTCTCTCTCTCTCATACTTTTGTCGATCTTCAATTTCGGAGCTTCATAATCGAATTTTCCCGTTGGTTTTTGCCCAAAAATAAAACCTTGTCCGTCAGAGAATCTAGCCTAGTGGATTAGATTAAGGAACTACGCTGATTATATCATACATAACACGTGGTAATGGACATCGATCGATCTATATTAATATGGATACTTATCTCTTGGAGATCTACAACGTGGTAATTGTAAATTTTGGAGTAATTAATACTCCGTATGATAATTAGTGAGATTGTTTTATCGCCACAGCGTCTCTATACGGACGAAGATTGTTCGTTGTTATCTAAATGAAAATTCGATGGGTCCCTTTGAAGCTCTCTTTGAAAGGCCAGTATTGGAGCAAATGGGAACTACTTTTCAAATGCCAATCTTAACTAATCTTCTATGTGAGGTCGAGGTTGGTTTCTCCTTTTTGTTTTCTCTGGGAATTTTATCCATTTTGGCCAATTTTCTCTGGATTTTCCTGTGCATATCTGTTTTTTTTCTAGGCCCCAGACACACTGTGGGCCTAGAATTCTTCGATAGAGAAACCCAATCTATCTAGCAGATTGCCCCAAATATTGTTATCGGGTGAAAAAAATACTAAAATACTGACGAATAATGCTAGTTATAAAGATTGAACAAATTAAATAGCCATCCTGTTTGGAAAACTTATTTATCATATTCTTTTACTCCTATTCAATAAGAAAGTGGCCTAAACTAGTTTACGCCATAAACAGAGAATAATACTAACCAATCAACTCTATTCTACTTCCTAAAAAAAAAAACTCTATTCTACAAAAGTTATCACTTTTCAAAAATTTGTTTTTAGCTTGATAACTGCTTTTTTTTGATAACTTTATAATGTTTGATATTGTAAGAATTATAATGGTTATCAACTTGATCATATTTTTTACTCCCTCCGTCCCTTTTTTGTGTCCAGTATACCATTTTGGGCTGTCCCTTAATAAGTGTCCATTTTGTAAAGTTAGGGAAGTAAAAGTTGGTGTATTGTCTATTTTGTCCCTAAAAGTAGATTTTATTTTGAAAAGTTAGTGAGTAAAAGTGTAATGATGATGGGTAAGTAGGGAAAGTGGAGGAAAAAGTTGATGTGAAAGGTGTAACGATTATGTCTTTTTAATAAGTTGGAGTTACGAAGCAGGACACTTAAAAAGGGACGGAGGGAGTATGTATTTATCAATAATTTTAGTTTAAGGTGATGTTGGTTTCTGATGACCTTTCTAATCTTAACAAGGGAGTGTAACATTCTCATTTTGAATTTATTTGGAAATGTGAAAAGAGAGAAGATTAGAAAAAAAGGATTCTAAATGAGATAAATGATAAAAGTGTCATAAAATTAAAGAAAATAAAGAAGAACACATATGGTAAAGATAGTTTCTCCAGAAACTATCAAGAAAGGAATCGATAATGAAGACCAAAAAAATATCATTGAAATATTTTTCACCACCGCTTTTAATTTCACTCTTTATGTTATAGTAGTAATGTTTTTTGTGGATTTCAGAATAAATAAGACAACAAACTGAGGACCCTGCATATATTGAGAGGAAGTTATAAGGACTTGAATTGCAATTAAACATATTAGAGGTATTAAAATGTAATAAAGTAAATGGCTATCCGCTTAGAGTGTGTTCCAGAATGAAGAATAAATACTTATTTTTAAAAAAAGTAATTTCAAGCTCAAAATCATGTGTTTAAGTAATTAATTTTCTTAGCAATATGAATCTTGTTTGATAGATCTCATTGAGATCTTTTAAATGATGCAAAAAAAATCAAAAAATTATTTTTTATTTACATCATTTTTTAATTTGAAAATATGAAATAAGTACTTAAGAGTATTTTTTAAATGGTGTTTTGAAACCGGGCCTTAATCAAATTCCTTCGCCCACTGTAAAGTGCAAATATGGTATCTTAGGTCATCTACTTACATTACATTAGTGATGTCACAACAAAGCCGTTCAAAAAAAAAAAAAAGTGATGTCACAGCAAAAAATTTAGTAAGTTGTTTTTTTGACTTGTTCAAATCTAGTACGCCCATCGACCCGAGTAATTACTCCATGCCCCTTAGGCATTATGTGGTGTTGTACTTACTTTGAAATATACCAAATTACCCGAATAATAGCGTCTTTGCGCAAATGTATAAGGGTCTTTCTACAGTACGCCCACTGGGCTGATGGAGAGGAAAGATTAAAGTAAGGAACTTAAATTGAATGGACGACACATGTCTATGCTCTGACATTTTCTATGACTACTTTTCACAGTCAGTCAAATATTTGATTTTTGTACTGTCACAGCTCTAAGAATTCCCATTTTAGCCTTCCTGTCCCATTTTAGCCTTCCTGTCCTTTAAGGCTTTAACCCATTTCTGCTGAAATCGTACCGAAGGCTGCGCCAGGCAGTTTCTGGCCACTGGACGGCCGATCCAAGCCGTCCAAAATTCTAAAAAAAAAAAAACGAGAGGCCCACAAGAGAATCAACGGCATCCGATATGTGTAGAGTGTTTGATCTAAACACCCTATTTTTCGTGTATATATGTATACGAAAAATAGAGCTTTTAGATCAAACACTCTACACACATCGGATGTCGTTGATTCCCTAATGGACCCTTCGTTTTTATTTTTTAGAATTTTTGGACTGCTCGGATTGGCCGTCCAGTGGCTGAAGACGGCCCAGTGCGACCGTTGGTACGATTTCAGTGGGGAGGCTATCGGTAATGATAGCAGGACTCCATTCCCTATCTCTTGAGTTCTTTCTGCAAGCACCCAGCTCTGAAGGCCAGATCTACTTTCCCAATTTTCTCTCTATTCACAAACCAATGCATTTATATTTGCTGAGGATGAAAACAATATTCCGAGAACTCTAATAAAATTGATTCCCAAATTTGTCGACTGCTTGTCTCTCCCAAATTCTAATATTACTTGATTCAGCACGAATTGCATGAAATAGTTGATTAATGCATCTCTCTAGCCTCTGTCTGCCATGTTCCGTATTCCCCAAATGTACTCTCTGTTTTTTTTTTTTAATCAGTCAATTCATTTCAAGCCCAAAGACAAAGATTACATCACAAAATACTGGAGTGCACCAAACTATCTATTCCGGGATTACAGAACACCTTGCAAAAGCAAATCAGCACTAGGTGCCGATATGAGAATCCCATCCGGAACTAGGCAGAGAGAAATCAAACAAAATCCCAGTACAAACAAGTAAACAATAATAATGGATGTAATCAAAATAACAAATAGATCACAACCGAAAGAAGAAATCTAATCCCGTGCCGAAGACCAAACACTGCTTCACGCCTGAAACTGCCGTTGACGGCCTAGAACAAGGAAACAACGCCGGCGAACAAACAGACCTGAGCTGCTACCGGAAAACCCCAACAACGACGTCACTGCTGCCACTGCCGGAAACCCCCAAAAAGCACCACCGACACCGCCGTCGACCACCGCTGACCTCACTCCGAACACCCACCAAAACCTTAACTAAAATTATTTGCCCAACACCCACCGGATCTAGAGCGCTAGACCAGTACAAACCGGACTGGGGGAGACCCAACTAAATTGATTGCCCGACTAATGTACTTCAAAATAAGGAATCAAAGGTCTAAATTGATTGTCCGACTAAAAAACAAGAACACTATAATTAGATCTTATGACATTTGAAATGGGAACTTTTAATTTTGACTACGACGGCAACAATGGAAGAACCAGAAGGCCATTACTAAAGAATTCCTCGCTCAAAACAGTACAAGCCAATCACCGACCCAATTGAAACAACATCTATCCTTCCGCTAACTTCGTAAAAAAATACACTGAAAATCAGATCTAGATCTATAAAAGAAGAGATTTATAAAGAGAAGAAAACCATGAGTGATGGAGAAAAACAAACCATGAGTAAAATCAATGTCTGTTGTCGATAAAAAAAAAAGTACCCATGTCTGTTGAGTAATGTGAGAAAGAGCACGGGCGGGGTGAGAGAACCATATTTTCCTTGTTCCACGTCCACACGTTCAACTGAGTTAAGTTTTAAACCCATAAATTACAGAGCTCAATCAAAAAGAAGGTAAAAATGAAGTGCTATTTTTCGAGGTGAATATGATGCGTACACGATGGAAATATTGAAAATGGCGAAAGAAAAAGTAAACGGAGGGCTACCAGAAAAAGTCCAATTTAGGAACACCTTGGCTGTTGGGGTTCGTCAATGGCACGAAGGGAGAGAGAGTTGGGTGATGTAGAATTATTAAAAGTGTGGAGTTATTTTTGTCATTTGCTTCAGAACTTCAGTAATCTTCAAATATTCTGTCAGTGTGTTGAAAAAAGCAATAAATAAGCGTGCGTGATGCTCACTATGGTACGCCCTTAGGGCTGACAATAGCTTTTGCCAATGTATAATACAACTTTTGAATTTTTAACACGTGTTGACCGTAGAGCGGTCCCTTTCCCAAAGCAATCCCCACTTTATACAAATCCACTCCATGAAAATCAATCATGAAGCCTAATAGAACGATTAATTCAAGAAAGTTTTTATGGATGTTTTGGATGGTAAGCTTACACGCATTTTGATTAACATTGAAATTTTAAATATAACGATCAAATAAATATTTAACGCCCAAAATCACTGACGGTTGGGGTTGAATATGTGAGTTCAAGAACGTAAACCTTTTAATTGTTCTCATATGCTTGCACTTGACTAACCTTTTAGAGTCAAGGACCCAAGAGATTTTTTTATGCAAAATATCGAGAGGTGTGAAAATCAATCGATATCCTTTGGGAAGCGCACGATGGTGTTTTTCACACAACACGTGCGTGACCTTGCTTAGAAAGTTCTCGTCTTGCGGACGAGACAATGTTTTTGGTATGTTTATAAATCTCCATGTCAAGCGGAGGAGGTGATTACTGACTAGGTATTAACGAACTCAGCCGTGCTACAGTTCCCGACCAAAGGGATCCCGACCTGATCCAGACGGCACGACAAAAAAATGGAGTGTTTGGATCGGCCACCTACACATATCAGATGCCGTTGATTCTCGGGTAAACCCACTCGGGTTTTTTTTTTTAGAATTTTTGGTCGGCTCCGATCAGCCGTCCGGTGGCCGGAGTGAGCCCGGCGTGCCGTGGAGATCCTTGGACTTTCTGTAACGAACTCAACCCCATGGGTTGCTGTCCCTTGCTGATACTTGTCCTTTTTTTATACTGAAGAAAGATAGTGAAGGGGTAGTGTGGCATGGAATAATTTTTCCTGTCCCCAAAACTACCCTTTGTTCAGACACTGTTCTAAACACTTTCTGTCTGTCGACAGGGCAGTGTGGTCAAATCAACCAACACTCCCTTGCAGTTCGAGGACTATAAATCCTCTAGTCCGCTATAGCAAAAACAACTCAAAAAAGCATTCAAATAATGGATCAACTCACCCAATTCCAACTCCCAAAGAAACCCATCCAAATTCTCCTCTCCCTCTTTGCATTTTCCTTTCTGATTTCTCTTTCCCCTTTTTCCCCCTATTCACTGATAGTATCGCCACCTTTTCCTCTAAAATCCTGGGCTACACCACTGACAGGAACTACGTATTCCTGTTTTGCAATGGAATTCTAGCTTTCTTGGTCAAAAACTCCTCTGCTGATCACAGCGACCAACTCGTCACGAAGATTTTCGACTATCTGATATCGCACTACTACAATAATAGATATGCGTCACACTAAGAAGATTCACAAAGATCACGGTTTTCAGTGAAAGCGTGATAAAAAGTAGTGCTTAAATTTTTTATCTCAGTTTAAGTCCAAAACTGAGATAAAAAGTGAGTTTTAGCGCGAAATAAAAGATCTCGCTCTTGTGGCGAGATAAAAGAAATACAACCTCACCCTTGAGGCGTGATAAAAGATTTTAGGGCAGAAAAAATGAGATAAAAGATCTCGCTCTTGTGGCGAGATAAAAGAGAAAAGATCTCACTCTTATGGCGTGATAAAAAAGAGAAAAGATCTCACCCATGTAGCGTGATAAAAGATTTTAGGGCGGAAAAGAATGAGATAAATGATCACACTCTTGCGGCGAAATAAAAGAGAAATTACCTCACCCTTGTAGCGTGATAAAAAATTTTAGCTCGGAAAAAAGTGAGATAAATTATCACACTCTTACGGTGAGATAAAAAGCCTACGTATTTAGGCTCCCAATCTGAATTTTCACGTAGGCGGGCTGATACGCATTTAGACAGACTTTGAAAAGTTATGTGAGAAAAACGATGTCGTTTAATTAAGAACTTTGAAAAGTTCATTTTTTCTTTTTTACAAAAAGTAAGAAGATAAGCCCTAATTGCACTCATCCCAAAAAATCTTTACGTTTCATCTTTATCTTCACGTCCAAAAAGATATAGAGAGAGAAGGCAAATTCCACAACTGGGTTCCACCAGTGCTCAGTTGTTTCTTCGATGACGGGCGAACTGTTCCACTAGTGCCCGATTTTTACGTGGGCGAGCCGTGATCTTTATGATTTATTGTAGTAGTGAAATTTAGTTATTTCGGATGTCTTCCAAGCATACGTTTGACACATTAGGTAAAAAGCAATTATATTATTATGGCTTAGCCTTATTTGAAAAGGATTAAAATCCAATTGAGAAGCCACCATTGAAATTGAAATTCAATATAAACACAAAATCTATGTGAAATGGTTAGTTTATAAAATAAAAAATTCAGCAAATTTTAAGGGGAAAAAAAAGTTTTTTCAATTTAGGAAGTAAGTATAAATATTTTTGTTTTCCTAATGTAACAGAAGTTCTTGGCTAGCTTAGTGGTAAGGGCTTAGAAAATCAACTAAGGGTGCGTGGGTTCGAAACTTGGCAATGACAAGAAAAGATGGTCTAGTAGATACAAAGAACAGATCACACGCAATGGTTTTCCATCTCAATTTATGGTGGTGTGATTATTTTGAACTTTCAATCACGGTTATAGACCATGATCTAAAGTGACATATAATCACACCCTGAAAGAGAAATGATCTCGCCTAAAAGAAACAATCACGGCTTATAACCGTGATAAAAGAGAAACGATCACGCCTTTTGGCCGTGATTGTTTCTCTCTTTCAATCACGGTTTATAACTGTGATAAAAGAGAATGACTTACAATCACACCCATATCCATCACGGTAGCAAGAGTGTGATAGAAAACTTACAATCACGGCCAATAGCTGTGATCTTTATGGTTTATTGTAGTAGTGTCGGGACCTGAAGTTGCTGAGAAGAGAGAATTGGTTGGAGAAGAAGCTGTGGAATTTAAAGAAGACAAAGCCAAGGAAAATGATCTTGTACTCACTTCACAAGATGAAAGTACTGGTGAAGAAACAGAAGAGGAAGAGTTTATTTTCAGTGAAGAAGAGGAAGAAGAAGAGGGAATGGGATTGATGAGTGCAGAGGAAGTTGAGGAACTAAACAAGAAATTTGAAGAGTTCATAAGGAAGGTGAGGGAAGGGATCAAAATTGAAGCCCAAAACAGACTGATCATGTCTTATTAGAGTTATTTGATATACCCTTAAATAGCTAAGATGAACTGTGATTTATTAGTTGCAGTTTCCGTTTTTTTTTTTTTTTTTTTGTGTGAACTCTGTATCTGTGCCCTTTCTCATGTAGAGAAAACTTTCCCCCAGCAATTCCAGGCAGACCGCCCACTCTGCATCCGCTTTCAAGGATGGAATCAGGGTCTAGTACGCGGCGGTCGTCAAGACAACAATTTTAGAAAATGTAATTATGATATGTGAATTTTTTTTTAATCCCCAACTTATATATAGTCTCGCCACTGCTAGATTTTTTTTTCCCTTATTTTTTTATTATATACTAGTCATAAATCTTTTTTTTTTTAAGAAAGGAGATCCAAAAAAGTATTCCAAAACTAAATTCAATGGGCCAAAGTGAAATAATATAAATGACAATGAATAATTACGAAAAGAACCTCCACATTCTAACCCTAAAACAATTTAATCTAAAAAATTAAGGGAATTTAATTATAATGCATGTCACTCCCTAAATTTATAATGTCACTAAAAGGGAGTGCGGTTATCAATTTGGGAAATCCATATAGGAATTTGGGGAGTGACATTATAAATTTGGGGAGTGGGATTGTCGATATCCAAAATTAAAATTATTCTTTTTTCACACTCTGTGCAAATGAAAAACATTATTTACTAGTATAGTTTTTGTTGGAGCCAATGACTATTAATATTGTAATGCATTTTTTTATTTTTTTAGTATACATGCCACTACTATGGTAAAATCTTGGTTTCATCCCTGTTCGCTTTGCAGGCTCCCGGGATGATCGGCAACATCCCATTCCCTATTCGACTATCCGTTCAGCTTTGTTTAGTGTTATTTGAAAATGGTACACAATGTGACGGAAAAGCTATGGTACACTCCAAAAAAAATTTAGTGACAAAATTTTGGCTACCAAAAAAAAAAAAGTAATTAATACCCAAAAAAAATACGCAACTATTTTGGGGCATATATACCATACACTTCTATTCAGCCGACTCCGATTGATTGAAATACAAGGCTCAATTTGGTTTGGTCCCCATGCACTTCTACTCAAAACTTCAAACAAAAAATGCGTAACTAATACCATAAAATTGTGACTAATGAGCTAAAAAGTATGACACAAAAAACCCACAGAACATGAACCAAAAATGTGTAACGTCCCCAAAACTATTCGTATCATATACTTTAAGGTACACCACTTTCATAACTAGCAAAAAACATGTGTAATATACACGCCAAAATTACGTGTAACACAAAAAATTAAAAAGTGCGTTACATTTCTATGGTACACCCCATGTGTATCATAGCTTTTTCGTAATACGAGAAGTAAGATTATTTATCCCAATAATGTTAGGGACGCAACACTCAACTACAACATCAATCACACCCGCCTACGTGACACTACATGATTGGTGGTTGCAAAGTAGTTGTTCTCCCATTACTAATCACGCAGTGCCACGTAAACGGGTGTAATTGGTGTTAGTGTAAAATGTTGTGTTCCTAGCATTATTGTATTTGTAGGATGTAGACAAATAACTAGTATTTGATTTTAACAAGTGTAGTGTGAACATTTGTGTGTTTGGTTCAACAACCCTTTCAGTAATGCCTCATACTTGAAAATTTGAAGGCCACATTGTAGGTTCATCCATCCAATCAAGTTGACTCCGTGAATCAAAAAGCCTAATCCAACGATTCAAGAGATTATTCTTTCTGTAGTTGGGTGTTGGGACCCGCATACAAGATCATTTTCGAGATCTGAAATTATTGGTTAGACAAACCTTTGATGGCATGGCGCCAAAAAACTTTTGCGGGTAGTGAAGGTCGAACGCCTCGAAACTATGAGTTTAGGAATGTAATCATTAAGGCCTCGTTCCGAAATTTAAAAAAAAAAATTTTATTTTTTAAGAAAGCAATTTCAAGTTAAAAAATTATGAATTTATTGAAATCTAAAAATATACAATATGGATCTTATTTGAAAAATCTCGATGAGATCTTTTATACGATGCAAAAAAAATTGAAATATTATTTTTCATTTATATTATTTTTGAGTTTGAAAATGTGAAATAAGCTGCTTACTCCCTGCGTCCCAATTTAATTGTCATTTTTAGGAGTTCGTGTCACTTTTCAATTAATTATATCTTGTAATTTATAATGTTTTAGGTGATTTCGAAAATATTGAATTATAGAATAAATCGAAATCTATCAAACAAGATTCATATTGGATATAAAATTCATTACCACTTTAAAGATATAACTAGTTTTTTAATCCAGTTTAGAGTTGGGACAAATAAATTAGGACTGAATGAGTATTTTTTAAGAAGGTTTCTGAAACGGAGCCTAAATCTCTTGTTTATTGTCACACTTGTACTCGACCAACCCCTTGAGCTTAACAATTTGAGAGATTTCTTATGAAAAATATTGTGGGTTGTGAAAATTAATCGATACTATAACCTGTTTTATGAATGAAAAATCTCATGTGCGTGTGCGAGTTCCAGGAGAAAGAGTTTTGTTGACTTGACTTGCGTCTGACCCAAAACTACCCCTTGTTTTTAAGACACTTCCTCTGTTTGATAAAAGGTTAGTTTCGTCAAATCATGCACACTCTCTTGTCACTCGCCACTCGTCAGTACAAGGATTACAATTTACAAATAACCCCCTCAAGTGACAAGCAATCATTCTAGCACCACAAATGCTTACACAAACACATCACGTGTCCTATGGGTCCCGCACACACTACGCACCTCTAGGGCCCGATTGGATGCTGTGGAAGAGAAGTGTATTGTGCAATACACCCGTATTAGGATTTGACGGGACAGGTTTGGAGCCGCTTGGATGCAATTTTGTCTCTTGTATTCACGTATCCCCCTTCTCCGTTTATCCCGTCGATGGCGTACAAATTATAGCCACCCCTTGAGGTGTGGATAATTTATCCGGCCTAATACACCCTATTTCTTGACAGATCTACCCTCACTCATCCCCCTCTTCATTTGTTCCATGTGTTGTTGTACGATAGCAAAAATACAACACATTCCACTTGGATTGTCCAACATTTTTCTGTAATTCTTGTCTAGCTTGCATTATTTGATTGGCCACTTTCAATTCTTCAATTTCCTTTTGCATTGCCATGTTTTTCCAGTGTTCTTTCATTGTTGTTGAAAGAGATTGCACTCCCAATTTCTTCATTGGCCCCAAACCCATATGCCTTTTTCCAGTCAGGGGGATCATACCAGCAAAATATGTGTAACGGTCTTTAGTCTAGAAAAAAAAAGAAAAAGAAGAAGGCCAAAAAAAGTGTGGCCAGATGATAGTTCAAGAGGGCTAGGTATTATATTATAAAATGGAAACATGTGGGTGGTATTTAACTAATTTAAAAAATGAATTATACGTTTAAAAAATGATTTTTTAATATTTTGCATATTATTTTAATTATTTTAATATTATTATATTAGTTAACTAAATTATTATTGATTATTTGTGAAAATAATTTAATCGAAAGTTGGATTTCATAATTATATGTTTAATGTAATGAATAATCAAATTAAACACTGCACAATGGCCAATGGGTCACTTGACAGCTTTTTACATCATACATTCTTCTTTATACACCTAATTTATCATTCATCCAAACGGCATATTATTTTATCCTCCTTATCTACTACATCATCCAAATCATCTACTTTTTAATACACCATTTATAAATATCACATCAATATGAGTCATCCCTCCTTAACTAATACTACCTCTTATTATCTTATCACCCATTCATAAATAATATACACAAAACTCATACGGCATCCAATTGGACCTCTAATGTGTGTGAGCCCCACAATATATATGAATGTGTTTATGTAAGAGTTTGTGGTGCTAGAATTTTAGAGTGTGATCGAGCCGAAATTCGGTAGTCGTGAACTTTACCAAACGGCCGTCAAATTCAATTATTTATTAATCGGACTACAACTAAAGATTTGCATAGTATAGCGAGAAAGTCCGAGTCGATCCACAGGGAGTTCGAATATAGCTTGTTCGGATTGGATGTAAGGGTTTTCGGCGTTTAGGCGACCAACTTTTGGTTTTCCTTTGAAAGGTGAGAATTGCCCTTATGAAAATGACTAGAAAAAGAGTTAAACTTAAGAATTAAAGGCGGCAAGGCAATGGAGTTCATAACGCCCGTAATTTAGGTCAGCTAACCATTCTCAACGAAAACACGGTTGAATCGCGCGGCACAGGCTATCAACCGGAAGATTTAGCTATGAAAATAGTTAGACTTGATATAGAGTTTGAACAACAAGCTTAACACAAGGCGTGACATAGCTCACGGAACCATGTGAGCGAGCACATGATCACCGGAGGTTAACAACGCCAAGACTTGCATTCAAACTAAATATCAAGGTCAAGAACTAGAAGCGTGGTTTGGGAAGCGAGCAAGTTCTTTGGTTCTTTTTTTGGCAAACACGAGGCTAGACATAGCTGACGGAACCATATGAGCGAGCACATGATCAACGGAGGTTAACATCGACAAGTTTTGTTACATAAAGGCGAACCACTCACATTTCCAAACCAAACCTCAAGTCTTAAGTCGAGAAAGGCAAGATTAACCCAAATCACATGACGTTAATCATTCCGTAGCCAAGCCTAATCAACTACTCATGCATATTAAGAAGACTAGAAAGCATGCTAAAGGAAGAAAACATGATTAACCGATAGAAATGAAAATAAACTTGATTTAAAGAAGAATCTAGTTCGTAGCTACAACATTAATACACGACAAATTAAACGAAACCAAATACTTACTTGAGTTCTAAGGAAAATAAGCTTGAAAACTTGAAAGCATAACAATGGAGAAAGACTATCCTAAGCTAACTACTTACTACTTTATAAGAGAGAGAGAGAGAAGAGTATTTATACAACTCAGCATTTTCTCTTCACAAAATATCCCTGAACTTGCCAAAAGTGACAAGTATTCCATAAATGGAAAGTCCAAAAAGCAGTAAAAATATTTGCAGGAGACAAAAGTTATCGATACCATAGGCTAAGGTATCGATAACATCCTTGAAAAGATCCCCCGGAGAAAATTGGTATCGATAACTCCAACAAAATGTTATCGATTCCCTCAGGTCTGGACAACTTGTGGACCAAAATGGAGCAAATGGTATCGATACCATTGAGGATGTTATCGATAACATTCTTCAAAACTGCAAATTTCAAGTTGGCTTCAGCTTCAGCAAACAGCTCACAGCAACTTCACAGCTCCTCAGCATCTTATTTTCATTCTCTAAACTTAAGTAAAGGCTACATTTTAAACCTTTCTTTCACTTTTCCTTTACTTTAATTTATTTAATGAAAATAAAAAAGTACCCCCCATTTGGAAACAATAGCATTACCAGAATTTCAAGATTCCATTTAAATCAAAATGTCAACCCCCCACTTTTAGTACAAAATGGAAAACTGCACAAATTCCGCAAGAGAAAATGGCTCAAAACATGACCTTGCTCTTTAAATAAAACCTTGCAACTTCGTAGTTACTCTTAGAAAAATTCAAGAATCAATTACCGTCATTTTTTATCTCGAAAATTGATACTTTTTCAAAAAGTCATTTTTCCATACTTAGACAGATTTTAGGGGGCCGATAGGGTCTTCGGGTACTTGGAAGCATCCGGAGCATTCCTTGGCGTTGAAATGCGCCTTATTTGCACGCTTTATCTGAAAACACTAAAAACACACCTTACGTGCAGTATCAAATAAAAGCTAAATAAATGTAAGTTAAAACAACATAAAATGGGATTAGTCGCAACAAATGTCTACAATATTGGGTGCTCATCAGAGTGACCAGTCCCCTACCAATACAGCAAAAACCAAGCTCACAACACTCTCTTCTCTCTTATAAAAACCTTTAGAAAATTGATTTTGACGCTCTATTTTTGTACGCAAACGGTTCACTTTATATATGAAGTTAGAAATGGAGCACCTATATACAAAAGTAGAGCGCTAAAATCAAAATCCAAACCTTTTTACTTCCTCTGTCCCGATTTGTTTATCCATTTTTTAACTTTTTAAGTGTCCCAAAATATTTATCCATTTGACTTCTAAGTGAATCATTTTTTCCTTTTTGCCCTTTCTTTAGTTGAATAAAGCAACTTCTTTAAAAAAAAGTTGAGGGTAAATGTGGAAAGTTGTATTTTTTTTAAGTGTAATTATTATATTCTCTAAAAAAGTTAGATTTTTGAAATTGGACAAATAAATTAGGACGGAAAGAGTATCTTCTTTCATCTCAAGGGAGCTTTCCCTTCTGTTTGCAACTTTTGCATATGTCATATATGGATCAAACCAATCAAAACATCCAAAATATTGGGTCAACGTTAACTCACCCAATTCAAATTCCCAAAGGTTTCCATCCAAATCTTCACCTACATTGTCTCTCTTCAATGTACTGTTGTGATATTCCAGTTTTTTTTTTTGTTTCTTATTACTACTATCCACGAAGTTCTTACATTTCTTTTATAAAAATAAAGATGAGACGAATATAATATTGAGAGTGAATATTGTTTTCCAATACTTAATTGTTTTCCAATACTTAATTACCTAGTCACTGAAATAAGTTAATTACTTTGTCCATTACTACTTCCATGCATAACACATGTTGTAATGTACGTATAAATACATATTTTACAGATAGTATTGGTTGGGAGATTATGTCAAGTCTCCCCAGCTGCTCACTTGGTCTCAGATGATCAGATCTGTCTTGGACGTGAAACCCCAAAATTGAGGACTTGTGGAAACGGGAGCTACTCACTTGGTTTCAGATGATCAGACCTGTCTTGGACGTGAAACCCCAGAATTGAGAACTTTGTGGAAACGCAAAATATCAGACTCCGGCTCAAACAAAAGCCCCGGAAGCGCAAGAAAAGAAGGAATTGTATATATCTGGAATTCGGCACTGCTGCTGGAATGGTCTATTGCCCACCCCTCTCTCTTTGGCGATTACAGTATGAGATTCTTTATCTGATCTTAGTCATAATCATTATAAATCTTAAATCGTTAAACCATGCGCGATAGACGAGAACCCCATTGGTGTAATCCCATTTCTACTTGGTTCATTATTGAATTCTAGACCCCATGTGCTGTTTAAGAATGGGTCTCCTTCCATTTAGTGCTTAGTGGGCCCTTCCTGTTAGCTCGTCCTCGACAAGGCAAGGTCACTTGCCTTATTTGTTTTGTGTTTTTTATTTTAATAAATTTATTTCCATTTTTAAGTAGCCACGCATAGATATACGCCTAGTGTGTTTCCCTTGAGCTCTTGAGGATTCTTTCTCTTATTTTTAGTACTTAGTTAGTCCTCTCTTATTAATAGGAACTAAAGCCATGATTATTCCACTGCACGGGCTGAGCTTCTACCAATAGTTTTTAGGACTTTATGTGAAAGAGGGAGCCTAAGGGTGGTATTACTTAGGCTCCGTTTCAGAAATTTTCTTAAAAAAAATAAGATTTACATTTTCAAACTCAAAAATAATATAAATAAAAAATATTTTTTTTAATTTTTTTTGCATCGTATAAAAGATCTCAATAAAATCTTTCAAACAAGATCCATATTATATATTTTTAGATTTCAACAAGTCCATAATTTTTGAGTTTGAAATTGCCTTCATAAAAAAATAATGACTTTTTTGGAGTTCTGGAACCCATCCTTACCAATCCAATTTCTCTGCCCAGATTGGCAATGTAATATAAAATGTAGGATTTTTCTTTTTTTTAAATCACAATTCACAGCGTTTCTACCCCCCAGATAATTTTCTGAGGCTCCGTTCCGGAAATGAAAAAAAAAACCCTTGTTTTTTAAGAAGGTAATTTCAAGCTCAAAAATTATGGATTTTTTGAAATCTAAAAATATGCAATATAGATTTTGTTTGAAAGATCTCGATGATATCTTTTATACGATCCAAAAAAAATTGAAAATTTACTTTTCATTTATATTATTTTTAAGTTTGAAAATATAAAATAAGCTGTTTATTTTTTAAGAAGATTTATGGAACGGAGCCTGATTTTAACTAATGTAAACGTAGAGTGTGAACATGATTTGGGTCCCCACTTTTTACGGGTCCACTAAAAAAATTCCTAATAAGATGATTCGAAGAGATTTTTGTCTATTCGTAATCGGGTGTTTAGACAAGTGTACCCGCACCTTTGATTCCTTTTGAGACCATAAAATTAACAACTAGATAGACCTACAGTAGTCCCAAAATATTTTGAAAAACGGTAAGTTGCTTACTCTTTTTTTTTTGGTAACCGAGAAACAGCCCTGCAGTCGAGCCACTATTGGATTCGACTGCGCAATCCAAATCTCTGGGGAAACTAGTACAGTAACCCACCGCCATGACCCCCCACTTAAATCATGGTTTGCCTCTAAGGTGAATCGAACCCTGCTATATATGTTGCAAGGGCAGGTTCTCCGGGTTATGAAAATTAATTGATGTTTGGAAAAAACTACTTTAGATATGATTACAATGGGGGTTTAGATTAGATCGTTGTAAGAAATGGAAATGGATAACAGATCGCTTTACCAAGAGGGTTTATTTATTTTTTATTTTTGTCTTTATACAATTTTTCCGGAATTTGTCAGTTTCACATCAATTTTTTTGGATTATTAGTTCAGCAAGAGAAATCGAAAAAGTTAAAAATTGTGATCCAAATTCAATTTTTTTTTAATAAAATCGAAAAATCTGACTTTTTGGCTGCTTTTTAACTTTATTCAAAAAAAATTAAGTTTGGACTAATATTTTGCTTTTTTAATTTCTCTCGTCAAGACGAACCAATAATCTACAAAAATTTAACGTAAAATTAATAAACACGAATTTTTTTTAACATAAAAAAGAAGAAGAAGAAGCCATGGAGTCCGCTTATTTAGCGGAAACACCGTAAACGAAACGTCTGCATGCTCTAGGACCCACCGCATAATTACTCACATAAAAGACCCAACCCAATGAACGGGTTAGTTGACTTGTGACTTGGGTCTACTGTGCCCAAAACCACTCTCTGTTCGAATACTCTCTCTGTTTGATAAAAGGGTAGTTTGGTAAAACCATCCCACGCCCACTTGTCTTCCAAGGGCTATAAATTACCCCCTCAATTCCCCTAGCAAAACAGCAAAAAACCAAAGCTCAACGACAGTCCCTCTCTCTCTCTCTCTCTCTCTCTCTCTCTCTTACCCTTTCAAGAGAGCTTTCCCACTCTGTATTCATATGCCATACATGGATCAAATCCAGCAAAACAACATTCAAATACTGGGCCAATTGATCACCCAATTCCAATTCCCAAAGAAACCCATCCAAATCCTCCTCTCCATCTCTGCATTCTCCATCCTGCTTTCTCTCTCCCCATTTTTTCCCCTGTTCAGCAGTTGCATCGCCGCATTTTCCTCCCGAATCTTTACCTACACCACCGACAGGAACTACATATTCCTCTTCTGCAATGGACTTCTAGCTTTCTTGATCAAAAACTCCTCCGCTGTCGACGCCGATCAAGACCACCGGAAATCAGCTCATGAGAAGACAGAATTGGTTAGAGAAGAAGTTGTGGAATTTAAAGAAGAGAAAGGAAAGGAAAATAACACGTTGACTTCACAAGATGAAAATGAAGAAGAAGTAGAAGAGTTTATTGATGAAGAAGAAGAAGAAGAGGGAGAGGAGTTGATGAGTGCAGAGGAGCTGAACAAGAAATGTGAAGAGTTTATAAGGAAGATGAGAGAAGGGATCAAAATTGAAGCCCAAAATTAACAAACTGATCATGGTTGTTATCGTATGATACGGTCCAGATAGGACCCGTTCAGTCACCTCATCCCTGTTCAATTTGGGTTTTGAGGAATTTATCGGAGACTGTGTCCAATGATTTCGAGACTCCAAAACGAAAACAAGGCCTTCCGGTTCCTGAGAGGACCCTTGTGAAATCACTGTGCTCTTTTTGTAAAGATAACTTTCCCCTATCCCAGTTCAGCTTTTATTGTAGCTGAAATGTGTATTTTTTAGCCTTACATCAGAGCTTGTTTGTGAAAAAATCCATCTCCTTTGTGGTTGTCTCCAATTCAAACTGGTTTATATTATTACCCGTTAACGATACGCTCGAACAGATCAATGGTTGTCTCGAATTTCTACCTGAAATTTTAGCCTTAGTTTTCACTGGGTTCAACCCCTTTCGAAATTACTGGATTTGGTAGATATGATTTCTTTCGCGATGGAAATGCTTTGTTTCATTGAGAAATCCTTGGTTTCTTTTTTTGCGTCGAGAAATGCTTCGTTGATCAAAAAGGGATAAAATTGACTAATGAATGACAAATCAAATATTAATCGACTGCACAAAAGCATGATTTTTTTTGTATAATTTTCTAACAGGATGGAATACGAAGGAAGGTACGAAAACGAGAACAAATTACACATTCATAGGTGAACGTATGTTTTATCCTAGGAGATAAATCTAAAGGCTCTATGGAACAATTAACGATAAGGCAATTGTGTGAGGTTTTTATCTAATTTTAGGATGAAAGTACTTAAAACAGAAAGAAATGACCCATTTTAATAAGGCAGTGACAAGATCTCTATTTTGTTACTAGCAGAGTAATCCATTACAAATTAAGGTGAAAATATGTGATGGGTATGAAATAGAATATTCCTTGATCCCTGATTGATAAAATCCTTGATTTTTTTTACTTTAGCTTTCTTTAATCTAATCGTAAATTGTCTTTTTTGGCAAAAGGCCCCTTATATAGTACTGTATGTGTATGGAGCTTGTTTTGTATGTATGGCTTTATTATCCATGTGGTTGTGATCCTTTTGTTCCACAGGTCATTTTCACGAAGGTACCAAGCAATTACCTTCTTGACTTGGTGTCATCCGAAAGCACACATTTTCGGATAATTATACCCCTTTTCACACACAGAGAGAGAGAGAGAGAGAGAGAGAGAGAGATTTGAAAGAACACTCGTTGAGAGAGAGAGAGATTTGAAAGAACACTCGTTTATTTTAGACCAAAAAAGTAGGGAGAGAGAGAGAGATTGGTTTTTGAAAGAACACTCGTTTATTTTGGACCAAACAAGTAGAGGGATTTTTTTTTTTTTCCTCAATTCTGGGTGGGTTCACTCTAATGACTACACAGTAGTATTATTTTCGGTACTTAGTCCAGAACTTTTTACTATTCAAAACAACTCATTTTCTCTTAACTAAATGTCGGGCGGTTGCTTTCTTGACCAGTTGGACCAAATGGTATTTTTGATGTTTATAATGGAAACAAATGATATTTTAACATTAATCTGAAGGCAAAAAAAAATATCTTGAACTCTTATTTTTGCCTTGTAGGTCGAATTAATTGTCTAACCCAGCTAAACAAAAGAAATCAAAGTAACTTCTTTTACTTCAGTCTCTTTTCCCATCAATTTCCTTTTCATTTCTCTCCAAAGTGTTTTCGGTAGTAAAAAATTTGTAAATTTTTATTTGTGGTTAGCAAAAAAATATTAAAAAATATCAAATTATTTTCGTTAGTGAAAAGAATTTTGATGGGTATGTGAGTGAAAAAGTTGAGTTGGTAAAAACTTTTTTGTTAGTGAAAATCAGTTGGTAAAATGCATCAAATTTTTAATATTTTTGTTAATAAAAACGAGATGATAAAAAATACATTAAATTTTTAGTATTTTTTTGTTAATGAAAATCCATAAGCGCCAGGAATCAGGAAACAGCTAGATTTCTAACTCAGCCAGAAAATATTGGGGTTCACACGCAACCACAAAATATTGGTTTCACACGCAACCGCTTTAAGATCCTCATATCTTTGTCTATTTCACGGCAGTTCAATGGCCCATACCTCATTACCCCCTCACCACCACAATGAACAAAATCAAAATTCACTTTCTTTTTTACAGCTCATGGCATTTCCAATGTTCAACGGTAAGGGGTGTTCGTACCAACTTACGCACATCTCGACTATATCCCTCCAAAGTTCAATCAAAAGCAAGCCATTCACGCCAGGACTAGAGATTTCACAAGAGATTTCTCCCTTGTTGCCTGACCCCAAAAAGTTATACAGAGTACCAAGTTTCGAACAAAAGATGTCTGGATTTATGACTCATCAAAATTCACTCCATGACATGCTTCCACTAACTGAGAATAATGACAAGCATGATATAACACCTAGCCATTTTTGAGGTTTATAACCAGATGTTGGGCCCCCTTCAAACAAGCAAAAGAGCATGCCTCCATCTTTCTCTCTTTCTTCCACTGTACCTTGTCCAAGACAAAGGAAGAACATGAACAGGAAAAATCAAGTGAAGGGGAAATTACCTTCCACTTGGGAATGTTTCCGTTCACCAAAACACACCCAGAACACATCAGTCAAACAGTACTTCACATGTCTCCCTTGGATACCAATAATGATACCACAGTCTGATTTGGTCCCCACTTGGTAACAAGATTCCAGCAGGAATGATTTAAAGCTGCACACCCTGTCCCTTGGAAACACTAGTTTTATGCAAGAATGCCTCATGATGTCATGTTAAGACTGACAATTTTGTCATGACAAAAAAGGACTCTGGAAGTTCAAATTGGAATTTAACAATGTTCATTGCATTGCAGCATCTTTTGACACAAATAAGTGCACAAGGCATCAAGATCAAATTAAGGAAGACAAAATAAGTCTGTGTTTGTTCTATCTAGACAGGGAGAAAACAAAGTAACAGAGAGGGTCAACATTGTAGCATGGCGTTATAGTTTATACCTTTAGGACAAGATCAAGTGTGTGTGGAATAAATTAGACCACTCTTAACCAAAAAAAATAAAGAATGTAAATTAGACCACTTAAATGAATGAAGAGAAGAAGCATATAAAATATAAGCAGCCTGACTCGAGATCTAATCATTGGACTCGGTTCAATCAAGAGAAAGCCTTAGACAGCAGAATGTGGGTAAACATACTGGCTTTCACCTTTCAGAGTTCAGGTCATATCTCAACACCAGTAAATGATAGGGAAACAAAAATTGACCGGTGTTAATCTGGGTTACATGGATCCTCCTGAATGCATAAAGCACTTGTGTTAGACACTTGCACTACGTTCACTTTGGGTCTTTAGAACCAACTCATCTCTCTACGCACGGTTCCCAATAAGTTTTCTCTCTAGTTATTACTCTCATTTCTCTATCTCTCTCCACTTGTTACCCCAAAAACCTCCCTCAAAACTCAACACTTGGATACAAGGTATGGGATCCGCGTAAGACGTGTGTAGTTGGACAATAACTCAGAAAGTATCCTTCTACTCTAAATTTCTCACGAGCTATGCATAAGACTCCTACATTATGCATGAAAAGATCAAGGACGACTAATAAAACCATTTAAGCTAGAGAATAGAAATATCTGAGGATTTTAAATATCCAGCGTGTCTCCATATCCTTGAAATTAAAGTTACATGAATTCACGTATCTGTATCTGCACCTGACATCTGTATCCGAGTTCATGTAACGTATGAGTTGATTTGATCCCTATGATCAGAGAGGTCTTCAACCAAAATTAAACATGACACCAAGATTTTATTGTCCAAACCATCACAACTACAAATTTCTAAAAGAGGAAGGACAACGGTGTCATGTCAACCAGGGTAGGGTGGAAAGGGAGAGATTATTTGGGGCTCCTGGAGCAATGCTCTAGGAGCCTCCCCCACCACACACTTGGGCTCCATAAAATGTGTGGTGTGGGATGCCCCTAGATATTGCTTCAGGAACAACAAATAATCTCTCATGGAAAGGGAAGGACTGGATAAGCCATCAAAGCTAAATGTAATGAATGAAGTGCACCAAGTATATTTTCATGTACAGCAACATATGATCTTTTCAGCAATCTCACCAAGATAGAAAGGTAAGTCTTGAATTCATTCTTCCTTATAGATTCATACTTCAGGAACATCTGCTTCTCTCACATTTAAAACTACACATGGCTTTACCCACCAAAAACTAACTCTGCAAACGTCCTGATATAGCTTAGTGGGAAAAAAACAAAACAAAACAAAACAATACATGAGGGAAATTAAAACAAAACAAACAACTTGATCCATTGAGAAGAAGGGTACTTCAGTCCTACACTGTTGAATTGCCCCCAAACTTTGCCAAGGCCATCAACCACTAAAATAGCTCACAGGACAACCTATAAATTAAGTAAAACTAATTTGATGAAAAGCATCTAATATCTCATTCACAGGTCCAATCTAAGTTATGTATGTGCAAACAAGCTTGACAATGAACTCAGAAATGCGTGTTTGATCTCCTAAATAACTTTTCCCTTTCTCCAATAAGAACTAATATAGAAAACATGTACTTATTGGCTGAGGTAAGGTAAGGATCCATGAATTTCTGCCAAAGCAAGAGTATTAAGCCAAACTTGCTAGTCAGATTTAAAAACACCTACGCAAAACCAATAGTCACGCATACAACATATATTTAATTATCAACTAGTACTAATGATAATTTAGGTCTAGCTCGAAAAGATCCTTATGTGAGATAAACGTTGAAAACTATGAACATTGGAGCTTCTGAGTCAAATAAAAAAAAATTTAATGGAGATCATCTCACTTTGGGAACTTCAGAAAAGTCTTAGTAATTCGTTAATTTTCATATGCAAAAGCTCAGTGTTCCATTTAAGGATCATTATATAATACGTAATACATTAATTTCCGTCTGCAAGAGCTCAGCAATCTATTTAAATGCTATCATCTAATACTCTTGCAAAAACTAAATGCAGTAGCAATTCAGTAATTCATTTGAAAAGTTCATACTGCATGATAATCTACAGGCACCAAGCTCAGTGTTTCAACTCAGTAATACCCTTGTAAAAACTACAGGCACTAGCAATTCAGTATGTCATTCAAAAAGTTAATACTGCATGATTTGAATGCAACCGGGAGGTTAAAGAAACACCTATAGTCCACCTTCACTTCACGCTTCTGACATAACCAAGTAGAAGAAATTCCAATGGACTCAAAATAGTCATTTTACTGTTATATAGTGTTTGCATAGTCTTTGTTTCCTTGATTCCTCCAAAATATGCTCGCATAGTTGACATGTAGGATGAAAGAGAAGTTTACAGCCCATAAAACATAACATCAAGCAGAGCAAAGAATGCTCATGAAAAAGGTAGATTTACATCTGACAAGGACAGATATACAGATAAAACTTCTTCGTTTTTTCTATAGATCTATTCGGCAATTAATAGCCACTCAAAATCAACTATAGGAATAGAAGAATCACATCCCTCAAAAATCAGGGATAAACATTGGGATACTTCAGAGAGATCTACAAAAATACACTGCTCTTAATAGTTTGACAGTGTACATAGCATGATTTTACTCGAATCAAAAGCAGCAATAGAAAAATTACTTACCTTTTCGATGCTTTCATCCAATTTCCCTAAACTTTCAAAATACAAGGACTCTAGAGCAGTTATATTTGTCAACATGCTCTAGCCGCAAACCTACAATTCATTGGCATTGTTAGGTGCCAAATTCATAGCAACTTCATTGTTAGATGGCATGTTTTGAACATTCTGAAGAATCTGCGAAAGTTCTCTATTAACATAACAAAAACGTTCCTTTGAAATCAATGATTCTGCAAAAAGAGTCGCGGTAAGGGAATGAAAGACTTGAGAACACTCATCATTGCTGAATTGAGTGATTGGATCATCGACATGAACTAAGCAACTCTCACGTCTCCATCTTGGTGGAAAATACTTTTCTGGGATTTGAAAGTAGTTCTTCAGTACAAGCACTCGTACAGAATGTCTGCATAATATGCCAGAATGCTCAAACTCTTTACAAGAGCAGTGAACCTGCTCGTCTTCTGGCATCCAAAACACAAGAGATTCTCCTTCCATTTTCTTGTAGTGCCTCACTAAAAATGAACCATTACCCATGTCCGTTGCCGCATACTGCATAGACAGCATGATTTCATGTTGTAACACATTGAAGGCATAAGGAGTTAATATACCGCGTGCGTGTTCTTCAATAGGAAGGCAAGTTTTAGTGGGCATATACTGCAGCTCTCCCCGGTAATCATATCCAAAGTTGGCACCAGAACCAATCTGAGAGAGTTTCACGAATAGAACTCAAAGTGAATCAAGTAATTCGAAAAAATAATTGGAAATGAGTTGAGCAAATTGTGTACCTGTTCAAACATGACTTTCAAGCATGCTTGTGCAGACACGATGCCCTTCAAGAATGCGTCCACTGATTTTGAATACTCGGGTCTTACAGTGCGAGCTAGAAAGTAACCTCTAGTATAGGAAAAAGGCCAAGATGCTCGATAAGAAAAGAGTAGAGCTATGTGTTTATCTGAACCAAGTCCGAATCGAGCAACCAGATGGTTCCACTGGTGTTCAAAATCCTCAATGTTCTCCATATGACACAAAGTATCAAACTCAGATTTGAATTCTTCATACTGCACCCCAAGTGGCAAAGAGAACCAACTAGATAATTTGGAAAGGATCTGCCATATACTGATAACATGTTTAGTATTTGGCAAGTCAATTGCTATCGCATCTCTGAGCCCCGAATCAATATCAGTTACAATCGTCTGAGGTCTCCTTCCTCTCATGAATCGTACAAATGTCTGTTAAAAAATATGGTAACCATCAGAAGAATTGTAAATAGAGATGCAGAAGGATGAGAAGAAATTCTGTGGTCAAACCTGTAATGCCCAAGAAAATGACTGAGCACTTTCATCTTGTAGCAGAACAGACCCAAGGAAAATCGCCTTGCCATGATTGTCAATGCCAAACCACACACCAAGAAGCAGATTATAAGTGAGAGAGCGATAATTGGTGTCAAAGGTTACAACATCACCAAAGACAGCAAATACACGGACAGCATCCCCATATGACCATGCAATGTTCTCAACTTTACCGTGTTCATCTGTTGTAAAATTGAAAACAAATCCTTCATCCATCTCCGCCTTATCCTTGCAAGCCTCAAGAAGTTCCAACAGATCATTTTCTCTTTTCTCAGTGAGCAACACATCATTTTCTTGAACTGTTTTCTTACAAGTCCTAATAAAATTCCTAACATCTTTCTCTATAAAGGGCAACTGTCCCGGTTGAACTCCCCTTTCTATTTCCAACACCTTCACGATACGATTTACAGGAAACCCAGCTTTGGAAAGCAAAAGAATGCATTCTTGATCAGCTTCTTGTATTTTCCTATAGGCAGGAAGCAGACGCACTTGGTCATCTTCCAATAACTCATGGTTATGGACATTACTGAACTGTGAAATGTACCATTGTGTGACACCATCAATGATTTCTTTAGTCAAATACAATTTTGCATCACATCCACACCGTACCGATTTTCGATCCCTGGGGTGCTCCACATTGACCTTTTTCCTAGGCTGGTTAAAACCGGAACGGTAACAAACAAAATCTCTTCTATAGACCCCTAGATTTTGGCTTTCTGTCGAGCGTGCCTTCCTAATTGAAAACCCATTTTTCCTTGCAAAGTTGCTATAGTACTCAAATGCTTCATCATCACTTTTGAATATCTGACCAACATAAGGAGTGAAAACAACCTCTGCGGGCGACAACAATGATGTCTCGCTCTTCACTAGTTGAGAACCTATTGCTGTTTGATCGTCTCCTTCGTACTTGATATAACACTTCCAGTCTCCACAAGGGCACTGCTGTCGTCGAATCCAAATGTTGTTCAACGACTTTGTTGCCATTTTTCATCACCAATCAATACAATATACCAGCCTACCAAAAAAAAAAAAAAAAGCATTCCAACCCCTGATTCAGCTCAAATAGTACATTTGGCTTCAGTTGATATAAATTGCACACACTACATTAATGGAACAACGCGGTACAATCAGAGTCATCAGACACTTTTCTGTGTTAAGTGTTCAAGTTGCAAGAAAGAAAGCAACCAAAAAAGCACATACCCATTTCACATAAAGGGTGGGGACAGTAGAATGAAGCAAGAAATAACCTAAATAGATCAAGTTTGCAATGCTAGAAGTGAAAACCAAAAAAAATAAAACTTACCCACATCACAAAAAGTGTGACAGACAGCGGAATGAAGCATGAAATAACCTTAACTGATCTTAGGATAGAAATTCCGTAACCGGAAATTACTGCTAAGCACCAAAATTTTCACAATGGCTAACTTTTCTAGCAGCTGGAAACAAATAGAGAAAAAAGGAACTACCTTTGATGAACTTTATAGATTTTTCCTCAAGAAATTTGCATTTTCCAACATTAAAACCTATTCAAAATGTTAATTCAATTTGTAGAAAAGGAAGGATTTGTAATATAAACAAGGGCAGAAGAAAATTTAGTTCTAAGAAAATAACCAGGATAAATTTCGATTAGAGAAGGTAATTGATGTATAATCACATACCAGGAAGGGAAAGTTGTAGTCTTTGTTGGTGATCTGATTAACCCTCAAAAGAACCCCCTTTTCACATCTTCGATTCTTCGCGCTTTGGGTTCTGCCATTTTTTTATTTTTTATTTTCTGGAAAAGGAAAAAAGACAGAAGGAATATATGTAACGAGAATGTCGATGTCGATGTCATGTTGGGTTATTTGCAATGGGCCTTTTAGGGCTTTGACATTCTCAAAAGTGGAAAGAGTTGGGCCATTTCTAGCCCAGATTATCTCCTCCCTCCTACCAAAGGACTTTTTGTTTTACTGGTTCTATAATTGCACGGTAGGGCTGTAAATGAATCGTGAAGCTCACAAGTTTAGCTTGTTAACGCTCTGCTCGGCTCTTGAGCTCGAGTTCTTGGCTCATTTATCAAATAAGTTGAGTGTTAGATCATCACACACACACACACTATTTACAAGTAGAAAATAGTAAAGAATCAACACAGAAATATACGTGGTTCTCCAAAGCTAGGTACATCCATAGGAGTGAGAGCGGCTGCTATTCTTTTATTATCACAGTATGGAATATGGTTTACAACATAGAGTATTTATAACTACTCTATTCTAACCCTAACCGGATTTGGCCTGTATCCCAAAAATACACTTCTACGATACCGTACCATACAGCGGGGGACGTTGCCCCCCGCACCCCCCAATTACAAAACACCTAGGCCTTCGGCCCAATCTACTTTCGCTAGATCATCAACGATGGGCCAAATGCCATCACTCCACTCGTTGCACTTTGCTCTGGCATCTGACCTTCTTTCTAAAACTCCTTAGTATCTCTTTATACTTAATATATAAGCCACAGTTCTAACACTGAGTTACCAAAAAATTGCTCGTTAAGGGAGGCTCGGCTTGATTAAAAAAACTCGTTTAATAAATGACTAAGCTTGGCTCGTTTGTAATGTGCAAGTACATGATTTTGCAAATCGTTAAAGAAAAAACGACATTTATTTTTCGAACATCCAAAGCTCCTATAATTAAAAAGAAATTTCTGGCTTTTCTCATGTCGATTAAAAGGTTGTCAAATTCACAGAAATTTCTGGGTCATTTAAAAGTCACTCGACTAATTCCTTTTCCGATTCTGTCAAAATTAGTTCATCCATGCAGAGTTTATGACTAGATTCTCGCCTGCCTAAAAATATCTCATATATTTTGGACTAGACTCTCTAAGCGTAATGGAAAGAATTCAGAACTCATGCAAAAAGAGAAATTTTTTTGTTTCGACATTTTTATGTCCGACTGTTCACTTTGTCAAGTCAAATAAAATACGGAGTAAGTATGAGATTATCCTTATTTCTTATAATGAAGAACATTATTGAAAAGTTCAACTTTAGAAAGTGCAATGGTTATGCTCCCTTTCGCCAACTTGGCCCTTTTTCTGTGTGTGAATTCAAATTTTTTTTCACATTTGGTACTTTTGTGTCAATTTTTTAAAATTATTATTCGTCTCGACGAGAGGAATTGAAAAAATAAAAAATTATGAAAAAAACCAAATTGTTTTGGAAAAGCCAATTTTTGCAATTCAGATTGCCTTTTTTTTTTATCGGCAACAAAATTTTATTAAAACTCCATAAAGTGTACATCGAGGGAAAGACTACATACCGGCCACAGAGATTGAAGAATAGTATGAGGCCAAAAAGAGAAACAGGAAAGACGAAGAAAATTACATCCAATGAAAAATTGAATGAGTCCAAAAGAGAGAACAGTTCTAATGCTCCAAGAAAGCATTAGAACTAAAAATAGCTCAATGATTAGAAGGCAACTCGAGCCAGCAATAGCACATTTAGCAGCATCAGAGATCATCACACAGCAGAAACACAACTGAAAGTGATTCCAGCTCCCTCAAGATCCAAGCAATGTTGTCACACAAGTCCAGCAGTATGAATTGGACATGAGTAGAACATTAACAGCATCATCACAACCCAGCATCAGACAAAACCACACAGCTTAGCAGCAGCAAAACTGGAAAATGATTCATGATTCCTAAGCAGTAGTATCACCCCATCCTTACAGAGAAGCAGCAAAAACATTCAGCAACACCATTCAGCAGCACCAGCAACATCAGCAAAAACATTCAGCAATAGCATCTCCTCCACTAGCAAAAAAATCCAGCACAATATCATCTCCCAGAGAATCATCAGGAACATCAATGTCATCTTATCAGCAGGCAGCACAGCATCAGAACAGCAACATCATCAATTTAGATAGAAATCCCATATTCTCCATCAATAGCAGCAATATATCAGTCCACTATCAAGGATTCAAAGCATTCAGGGCTACAGAATTCATATGACCATCTCCAAGGCAAGAGTCGACCAGACACAAAGGTACAAAGACAGACCAAGACATTACAAACAAGCCTAACATAAGATACATGCTCTAACAGACACAAAAAGAAAAAACCACAGGACACAAGCAGGAAACTCCCACCAACTCATAGAAGGACTCCCACAGCTTGACCAGACAACCCCGAAGACAAACCAAAGGGACAAAAAGGACAACTCCAAAGCCAAGGCAACCCAAAAACCAAAGGGGACAACATGAAGAAAACCCGTAGAAGACCAAAAACCCACCAACCCAAAGACCCAATGAAACAAAACCAGATATGGAGACATAACACCCACAATACCTAAACAGACAAAGACCTACCCTCAACCACAACCCAAACCAGCCCACAACCCAACCCACCCAAAAATCAGAGCAAGACAAAAAAGCAGGATTGTAACTTGACTCTCCTGATCGTTCCAAATAAAGTCCTCAATAGACACTGATATTGAACCTTCCTTTTATCCAAATGGCCATTCTTGTTTTCACCAAATCAGATATTTCATCCACTTCCCAGACTCTATTATTGAAAACTGATTCATTCCTGCTTGTCCATATAGTCAAAATAAAAGCAAAGAAAGTAGCTTGCCGGCAGAATTTCTCAAGATTTTGGAACCTGATGCTATACCAATATATAACATCAGGACCTCTTTCTTTAATCAGCTTTGACACAAATCTCTTTTTATATTCCACAATAGTATCTTCATTGTATCCACAAAACCTCACAGTAGAACTACTAGTTGATGCTGCTAATTCCTCCGAAGTGGAGCGAAAGTGTTTTTTCTCAGGAGCAATGTGTACTCTTTAGACTCCTTTTCTATCATCTTCATTCTCATAACGTCTTCGTCTGCTTACTCTATACCCAATATAGCACCTGCTAAGGTAGTAGACTGAAGTTCTTTGGCAATCAGGTCCTGGTCCTGCTCTTGAGTGTCATCACCTTATTGTCAAACTACAAAAAGAATTTCTTTTTGCAATTCAGCTCTACAGGTCTATTCTTTACTATTACCCATCTGGCTTTTCTTGCAGTATTGCACTTTGGCTCTCTTTGTCCTCTGAAGCACTCTCGAGCAATTCAAGGTTCTCCTCCGAACCAACTAAACAAAGCCTTAAGTTCCCATCAATGGGGGTCGGCTACATGATTCCGCTTTTTCTATTGAGCTCTGGCGAGGACATTGTGTTCTATAATATTAAAAAAACTTAGATCATTCCAGATTACCGCCTCTATTGTCAATTTTGGTTTACCTGATGTAAATATTGATCTCTGCTGCCTAAACCATACATTTTTCTTTGCCAAGTTTCTCTGATCCTGCAGTCTCGGTGTCATCCACAAGTTTCTTCAAGTCTATGCATAGGGCAACCCTCTAGCAATAGCATCTTAACCATCCTCCTGTGTTCTCTCTCTCTCTCTGCACAATACATCTCGTCTTCTTAATCTTTCATGTCGATACAAGTTAGCCCGATGGATAATCAATAGATGTGAAGTTCTCTGTTGAAAATTACAACATATCAGCAACAACTGCCTTGATCAACGTGATGTATCAAGCGAAGAATGTAGCTTCTCCGAATTCCACAACTATTGTCCAGTTCATAAAACTGTCTTCTAATTCTGTATGAAGCCATTCCATGTATGTAGTCTTCTAAATGACATAAATGACAGAAGTATGTACTTATGCCTCCAAAGTCCAAACAACATAACCCATGAGATCACCAGTAATCCGCACATGAACACCCACCATCAGCAAAATGATGAAACCTGTTTGAATCTCGTAAAATTATTTGCCTGCCAACAATCTGTGATATATATTTGAAGGCAGAGTGACAGTCGCCACATACTCTGAGGTTTTTCATTATCCTAATAGGCAATTCCGACTTTCGAGTGAGGACAAAAGCAACAGCAAGTTTCTCACTGTGGTAACTAAGTAGTTCTTCCTTGCTCTCCAGTTCAAGATCATATAGTGCAAAATTCGTCTGCGGCACATATCCCAAATCTCTCATTTTTCCATGCAGTTCCCTGAGTTTTTCATAGATGGCCTCATTTTCACGGTGGGATTTATCCCCAGCTACAAAAACATGAACACCGTCTTCTTTCATATTGACCCAACTACACCCTGCTTCTTTCTTCGCTTCTGCTTCACCCATTGAATGCCTGGCCTTTGCAACATCATGCCATTTCCCTCCAGAGGCATACATATTGGATAAAAGCACGTAATTGACAGCATTTTGAGGTTCCAATTGCAAAAGCATTTCAGCAGCCCTCTTACCAAGATCTGTTTTGCGACCATTTGCACGACAGCAAGCCCCTAGAACTGTCCTCCAAATGAGAACATTAGGGTCCATTGGCATTCTATTTATGAAACCCTCAATCTTATCGAGTTCACCTGCTCGCCCAAGAAGGTCAACCATACATGAGAAATGCTCCATCCGAGGAGTTAGATTATATTCACTTCTCATAGATTCAAAATGCTTAAAACCTTGCTCAACCAACCCTACGTGACTACAAGCCGATAATACCCCGACAAAAGTAACATGATCCGGTGGTTGGCCTTGTTGGTTCATTTTTGCAAAAACCTCTAGAGCTTTGTTTCCATGTCCATGTCGTGCAAAGCCAGATATCATGGAATTCCAAGAATAAACATTCTTCACAGGCATTAATTCGAAAAACCTTGAAGCATAATCAGCCCTTCCACATTTAGAATACATGTCAACAAGCGCACTTCCAATAACTACATCAGATTCCAAACGAGCTCTTACTGCACAAGCATGAACTTCCATGCCGCACTCCAATGTAGCAACCGAAGCACATGCACTAAGGACGGTTGCAAAAGTGAAGCAATCTAATCTCTGACCCCTCTGTAACATAAACCAGACCAGATCCATAGCATTGGCTAAAAGTTCATTATGGATGTACCCAGAAATCATGGAATTCCAGCTTATATCATCCCTCCTCCCAGACATCCTACCAAAGATTTTCTCACAGAGATCCATATCTCCACACTTCCCATAACAAGAGAGAAGAGCATTCTCAATTGCACTATCGTCCATAAGATGGTACTTTAGGACTAGAGTATGAATCTGACAGCCCAAATCATGATGGCAAATACATGACACTGCTGAAAGAATGTTGATTAGGGTTACTCTATTAAGAAACCATCCATCGTGCATCATGTCAAAAAAGTATCTTACAGCTTCAAAAGCATATTCCTCTGAATCAGCAAATGCCCCAATGACAGAATTCCAAGAGACTTGATCATAGCCTGCCATTAAAGAAAACACTTTTTGGGATTCCATGATGCAACCAGTCTCTGCATATAAAGCAAGAAGAGCATTTGAAACGGAAACATCCAAATCAAGTCCCAGTTTGAGTCCTTCACAGTGTATTTGTACTCCCAGGTTGATCCAACCTAAGCTGCCACATGAATTCAGAACACTGATCAGTGTGAAATTCGAAGGCTTCAATCCCGTTCTTCTCATTGTACAGAAGCACGTGACTGCATTTTCAAAATACTCATTCTGGTCAAGACCAGAGATCATGGAGTTCCATGAAACTGAATCTTTATTAACCATTGGACTGAAGACAGAGCAGGCATCATTAATTGCACCACATTTAGCATACATATTAACTAAGCCATTTCCGATTTCAACCTTGGAATCAATTAAGCCTGTTCTGATGACATGTGCATGAACCTCTCTACCTCTTCTTCTCCCTTCTTTTAGCACAGAGAAATCAGGAAAGGCACTCAAAAGAACCACAAAAGAGTCCGAATTTATTTTAACCGAGTCTGTCATCTCTAAAAAGAATTCAATTGCTTCCTCTCCTCGCGTTTGCCCCACCAATCCAACCATCAAACCATTCATGGACACTGCATTCGTCTCACTCATTTGCCCAAAAATCTTCTTAGCAGTATCTAGCAATCCATATCTTGCAAACCCACTAACCAGAGCACTACCCACATACAGGTCTTGCATGAATCCAAACTTGCTAATTTTGGACAGCAACTGCTCAAGCAAACACAAACCACAGTCCATAGAAGAAGCGGCCGTTACTAAGCTACCAAAAGTGTACTCACTGGGTTTGAAACAGAATTCCGAGCCATCCTGTTCCATTCTAGATAAGAGCTCAAAAGCAGAAACCGCATCACCTCTATGCGAGCAAACTGAAATCATAGAATTCCACGATATCAAATTCTTCATCTGTATCCCATCAAAAGCGCGAAACGCACAATCAGCCGAACCCATAGAGTTCCCGTAAAACGAAATCAATACATTACAAACTACAGCATCAAATCCATACCGGGTTTTCGATATCAAACCATGAATCTGCAGCCCAAGCCCAAGCCCGCCAAGGCTTGAAATTTGGCAAGTGGCTCGGAGAGCACTACCAATGGCGTAAATATTCAGCGAAAACCCCGCGCAAACCATCTCTTTGAACACACCACATGCCTCATCGGGCATGCCGTTTCGGGTATACCCCGAAATCAAACAAGCCCAAGTTACAGAATTCCTAACCGGCATTTCATCAAACACTACACGTGCAGAACCCAAATCCCCACCTCTTGCATACCCATTCACAAGGGTATTCACCAAAAACAAATCGCAGTCAAACCCATGTTTCAAAATCTGTAAGTGTAGCTGTTGGGCCTCGTGATAGCAGCTAGTATATCTATAACGGTTGGCAAGGAATTCGTAAAAACCGGAACTTGAGGGCGAGAAATGAGTTGGGTATGTTTTGAAGTGATCAAAGGGGTTTTGGAAGTGGGTTGAATGAGGAGAAGAGGGTTGGGTTGATTGGGTTGGTTTTTGTGGGTTGGAGAGAAGAGGGTGTTGTGAGGGAAAAAGGGAGGTAACCAAGGTAGTAAGAGTAGGACGTGGGTTGAAGAGGGTAGGGTAGTGGATTCTGTATACGGCGGGGCTCTGGCGAAGCATAGTTTGGTGGTGTACGAGGACGTTTGTTTCATGTTTTCGCGCCTTTCATGTTAGATATACTTTTTTTTTTTAAATCACCATAAAATCTGACAATGAAACATTTGTTCGGTTCTCAACTTAGTTTTAGTTTTAGTTTTGTTTTCGATCATTACCCTACTTCTTTCTTCAATCATTATCTTATTTCTCTAATTATTACTTTCACATCTCTCTCTATCTCTCTCCAATCATTACCCCTATCTTCAATCATTACTCTATTTCTCTCTCTACCCACTACCAAAACTAAACTGAGGGTGGAAAAAAAAAACTTCATTAAAGAAGATAAACAAGATCAAGCGAAAAATAAAAACGGAAAAAGAAACCTCCGATTGCCGGAGATGTCATCGGAGCGGATCTAGCCACTTATTCGCCGGAAGAAGCCCCAAACTATCCTAAAACTTTGCAATCTCAGTAGATCTGACCCTCTGAAAATTTGGATCGTAGTGGAGGGAGGGGTATTTCATGTAACAAGTATATCAATCTCATCCCTTTCGAAGCCCTCCGCTGCCTCCACCCGCTAACTTCCATTGGTCACTTTTACTCCGTAAAAATTGAACTCACAACTTAAGTGCACTCCCCCATAATTAGACCGTTTGTCATGATTCGTTTCAATGTTGTTTGAATTTGACGTTAGCTCATTCGGTAAAACACTAAAACATGATATTGGTTCGGTAATGATTGATAATCGCACAATTTATTTGGTGCATTTCGTAATTCAATTGAAAATAATAATCTTGTTATCTACTTTCAGTACCAGACAAAATCTTATTGACACTATTATTAGAGAATTGATGAATTTCTTGTGTGAAAAATAAGAACCAAATATGGATGAAATAGATCATCGAAGTGCCCCCAAATTTACTCCCGAACAAAGTCAACGTCCGGTTTTGTTCACCCACCTAAACCATGGTATTGAATGGTCAGTACTCCATCCAATATTGTTGTTGGAGATCATGCACAAATCTGATGGATGAATACTAGAGAGTGCCTAGAGGAATTGTTGGTTTGTTTTCTTTTCTTTTTAGAAGTTGAAGACAAGGGGATCCTATAGGGCGGCCGATCCTATAGTGCAGGCTGCACTATAAGATTTCCAAATTCTGAATTTTTCCGCTCAAAAGAAAGGAAAAAAGGCTAGATGAAGTGTTGTTAATTCAGAAGCGTGTTGTGATAGAAGATCAAGTCACCTTCTCCTCCAAACAAGTGGAGTTAACACAAATGGACCAGCAAAGGGAAAAGGCAAACGCAGAAAAGTCACAGCCACAGAAACAGAGAAGCCCCTCTGCTACCTGCCTAATTGAAGCTTGTATCAGGCCCCCCAAAAAGAAGTTCCATCTGTTATAATGTACATCATATAGGAACCCGTGGTGTGAGTGTGAAATGGTTCACCATCAACGTTTTGTTGACAAAAAGATTCCGTAACAAGCATTGAGAAACACTCTCTTTGGATCTTACGATGCATCTCGTTGTATCCCCCCGCCTGCGAAATACAAGTTTGGCATGCATGGAAGTATTCTCCACAGTCAAAGGTATTAACAAATACTCCGACCCCGCATTTGGAAATCAGCACATACGAGAACATGGAAGAAAAACATACTTGCCCGTATTAGTATCCATAGGTATAACTAATTACGTAAATGAAGAGGATATCATTCAGAGATGCTATGAGCTCGTGCAGAGAAGCGCAGAAAACTGATCAGAACCGATCGATTTGCAAAGATTGGCAAATTTCTTCTATTATCTCTACTTGACCTTGATGTACGGGTTGTTTGTGTCGGTTCATTTCATTTCTAGGAGGTGATCGGTTGTAATGTAAGTGTGTTCTAGGTTTTGGCCTATGCGGTCTGATCTTTTGAGAGTTCTGATAAGGCAGTAGCCTCTTTGTGTGCACCTCACTGACCCAAAAAAATGTAACTAAAGGATGGATTCAACACAAAGTTACACAATCCCAGGAAAAGATATTCATCCTAAGTGCAGTAAGAAAGGAAAACTTGAAACCTTCATGAAAAGATTTACTTCATGTGATAATAGTACAAGTCAGGGGCGGAGCTATGTTGGGGTCTAGGGGGGCAGGGGCCCCAGCTCCCTGAGGGTCTGAGTTTTAAAAATTTTATTTTGTACATACCTGATTTTGAATATTATTGATAATTATTCGCGTATAACTACTTATAATGTTAATAATTTTGGTTCGATTTGATTAAAAACCAGTTATTTTACATTCTCATTTCTCAATTTCTTTCATAAATAAAAAATAAGCACATGACAGTTGAATTAGCCTACAGAATCATTTTAATAAACAAATTTAGTGAATCGAAAAGAAAAAATCTTATGAATATGTTCCGATAAAAGATACGGAGTACTAAGTCTTTTAAGCCGCCCTCGGAGTCAAAATCCTGGCTCCGCCAAAAGTTCAAATGTCACAATTTAACCAGACTTAACAAATAGGACTGATGGTGTACGGAATAAGGAAAAGCTCCACACATAAAAAAAGGTTTGCAATGTTGCAGTAATTTGATATGAAGACCTTCAATTCGCTACATGTCAAAATTGCGCCAAATAAACTGGAGGAAGAACGGACTAAGAGAGAACAAGGTTTGCAAGGGCTGTGTGAATGTCATCACTGTGCCCAAAGGAGCAGCATTGCAGGATTTACATTCACCCAGATGCAAAACTTTTGTACCAATTTGACCCTTGAGTATAAACTGAGATGTGGCTACTACGAAGATATCACAATCATGCAAGACAATGGTGAGAACAAGTAGAAATTGCTATAACACTCAGTGAGCATCATGAAGTATAACATGAGTAATCACTTCAACTAACGGAGTGAGTTTAATATTTCACAGATATCCAACTTCGGGGAAATCTCGAGAGCACAATCTTAATATCCTAGGGAAATTGATCACTTCTGTTTTCCTATCCACAGCATCTGAGTTGGTTAATCAATTACACAGAGTTAACACTTGAAGAAAGGAGGCACAACCGTAATCGCAATGGAAACAGAACTAACCCATTTTATAGAACCACCGTTGCATTCCACACTATCACTCTTTGATCCTCCATTTTTCCTTTTAAATAGGTACTTTCAAGCCATGCACGATACACTACCATACTGCCTTTTACAGAATGTTAAGTAATTGGAAAGTAGTAACAGATATCAGAAAGTTTATCATAGAATATATTAGCAGAGAATTTATCCAACAAGAGACCGGGCAGAAGGACATCATACGGCTCAAGTGCTGTACATGATGACTGAGCATAACCCAGAATAAAGAAGTCTAGCAAACAATGATTAGGAACAGCTGGTAAACTTCAAATATGGTCTTTCTTCTTCATAAAAACCCTTTTTATGAGTATCAAGCATAAAGAGGGCCTTATATGCAACATTAGAAATTAGTACATTTCTACATTTAGAATTATGGAGCAGCATTAGTGAATTCTGGGGACGCATTAGTAGTTTTGAGGTGGCATTAAATTTTTTATGGTGACTTTTTTAGGTCATGAAATTAATGACTAACATGGATAATATTTATTGACCCATTTCACTCTCTTTTTTATCATACCCATATAACTCATTTAATCCACCCATTTAAGACTCGTTAGAGATGACTAGATGAGTCGATTTGGGTTATGAACTTATGACCCACTATGACGCATCCCATAAGTGAGTTGGGTTTGGGTGAATTTAAAGTGGGGTTTGGGTAAGTTCATGGGTTTGGCTCCATATTGACCCCCTAATTTATTGTATTGGTTCTAAGGTTGACACTATTAGAAAAATCTCCTTCATCTACTCACATCCAGAATCGATTATTAGGTCACTCACTTTCTAAATTGCAATCTTATCCCACAGCCCCATTTACCTAGCTGCATCTCATCTCTCCCACCAAATCAGAAGCCATTTCCATAACAACGTACAGGAGCATGCACTTCACTTTTTTTGTACAACGCACAAACATCGCAATGTGCTCCTATCCAGGGGCAGGGGAAGGGGGAAAAACCAGACCAACTGGTATCCCAACCACTAGGCTATGACTTTGTCTCGATGGAGCATGTAGCTTAAAATAGTTTCAATAGGAGTAGCGAGTTTTGTCACATTACAAGCTCAGAAAATTAGAATCGTGGGTCATGACTCAAGGCAACAAAATGCCATATACAGAACCTTTATAGGTTAAATATTCAAACAGAATCAAACACATAACAGGTAATGCATACTGAATGAAAAAAAAATGCCCTTTGATTAGACTATGTATAGGAAGTTATTATGATCATCATATGTGTAGGGTTTCTCAACCACCACAGAAACAGTAGTGTTAATATGGAAAATTTTAATACCAATAGGCTGACCAACCCACTAAGACAGGAGATCAAAACACTAGTTTATTCCCGAAACATAGTGAAATATAACATGACGAATATCCCTAACATGCTACAAAAATACAACAATTGGTGGCTTAGAATCAACAAAGGTACTTCATACCTCACCAGTTACAACGATTGCTAATCCAAAAACGGCAGAAACTCAACTCTTCAAGGAGATGGTCCTTTTCTGAATTGATACATGTTAGCAAATTCCAGACATAATTCGCGGTCCCTCATATCTCCCCAGCCTCCCCAACCCCTAAACCCTGCTTTATATCCTGCTTGATGCTCAAGAACATTTACTCCCCAATTGGGATTAATATTTCCAGCCTTATCAATGTCTTCTACTTTGATGTTCACCGCACCATTGTCAATGCAAGAACCTTTCTCCCCTTTGCCCTGATGCAAACCACATTTCCCAAAGTGAACGGCACTTGTTCGAGGACCTCTTAAAGAGTAAACAGGACCACCAAACGAAGGATAAACTGTTGCCCACATTGTTATATCCCAGTTGTAGTCATCAAAGAAACAAAACTCTCTCGCCTTTCTATGTATCTTCCTCCAAACAGTCCTATTGAAGGCATAACCCACATTGCCCATTCTCTCAGCAATCAAACTTTCCCACCCTTCTCCCCTTGATTTCACGTCACATGGTGCCAGATTCGCAGCATAACAATTAGGACACTTTATGGGCTTCAAATCTATGAGCATCTGTATGTTGCTATAAGCATTGGGAAAAATGTAGTGGTCCTCCTCTATGAAAAGAATATGACCCAAGTGCTGATTTGTCTCCTTCAACCCATCCCACACTGTGTTCATCATCCACCACCAGTGATGCTTCAATGACACAATCTTTGGCGACCGGTGGTTCCCATATTGATCTGGATTCCCTTTACAATGCTGCTTAATTGGGTCATCTTTATCCTTACAGTCAGCGGGTGAGACACCAGGAAAGCTGCTATTAAAGATATGGGGTGAGTAAGGGGCGAATATTTGTTTCACTTGACAAAATCTTATTCCTTCCACAATCTTGTTCATTTCTTCAAAGTTCCCATCATGGCTAACTATCAATAGAGTTTCACCAATCCCGTTTACGCGAGAAAGGCTCTCGATGACTACTTGGAGATATTCGGGGCGGTTGTGAACATATAGAACTATAGTTACATGATTCATGGCTAACTTTGGGAATAAGTCCAAGTTCCTTGGGGACAATTGATTTCGATTATCCAACATAATCGACAAATCATTCTGCTTGGGGAGGTTGAGTTTTCTGCTAAATTGGGAGTAGTTGTGGATCGATTTGAAATCCAGACTATTGTTATTCGGATATAGCAATACTGTATCCGTTTGAAGGAGAAAAAGCAGCAGAACAATCCCTGACAAAGTAGTCAGAACTACACACAAACAGCGGCGAAAAGCAGCATCTTTGAGCCGGGGTTTCTTGTTCAAAGCCATAAATCAACAGCACAGGAGACATCAAAAACGTTTCATGGCAGTTGCAAATATACCATTCACAGCTTCAGATTTCACAAAAGAAAACCAAATCTCTTCACAGTTGAACAATCAAAATATAACACACAGCTGAACAGTATAATTGAAAACTGCAGAACCCAAATGAGAACAAAACAAATTAGGGTGAGTACTAAAAACCTCCAAAATGGCCTTCAGAGTGTAGTTGAACTCAACTGAAGCTTCTTGTGGCTGAAATCCAAACCAACAACATGTTTGGAGTCCATACGGCAAAACCCATCAGTATAACAACCCAAAAGACTAGGGTTTTGACCGGTATTCAAAACAAAGGTTGAGATCAAAATTAATCTAGACTGGTGAAAAAGAAGAAACCGAAGATGGATTACAACAAATTCCCAAATGGGTATACACAAAATCTGGATTTGAGTGATTAGATTGCTCAGAGACGCGGAAAGCGTAGGAGAGCAACGGTCAACACAACGACTTGACCGGCCGGGGGACCAGGTTCACCCGAACAAATCAGAGACTTTCAGGAAGCTTCACCATAGATGACTGACTTCTTTTGACTTGAAAGATAGTAAAATGGGTTTCAATGCTTTATTTTTAGAGTACTCAAATTTGAGTGAGTAAAACTCTATTTTTGTATTGTATGTTTCAATGGGTAAACTCAAATTCAAACACAAATATGTATAAATTTGAATAAAAATTTTATTAATGACAATATTGTAAATTTAAATGTGTGAAATTTGCCTTCAAAAATTAGTAAGGGTTTGAGTCTAACCAAATTTGAGTAAGGTAGGTTTTGGGTAAGGAGTGGAGGAGAGTTTTGAATGAGTTTTACTCAAATTTGAGTTTGAGTCAAGATTTGAGTAAGGAATGAATATGCTCTTACAAGACAAGACAAGAAATAACTAATCAAAATTCGCATACCTACTTTTTTTTCCCTTTATCAGGGAGATAAATATGGATTCATAAAAGGTTGAAATGCAATTGCAAAACTTTAATCTGGAAGACAATGAATAGTCATCCAATCATGTAAATCACTTGCCATACTAATTTTATTAATACTACCTTGTCACAGAACGAGCCTCACAAATACGAATATAAATGTGTTTGGAATCATTCGATTCTTGTTAGTCACCACTAGGGGTGTGCAAAAAACCCGACCCGACCCGAAGGGTTTCGGGCGGGGCCGAACATATGGTTCAATCGGGTACGGATACACTCTTCCAAAAAAAATCAGTTTTTGGTTCGGGGTGCTGTTTTTTCTTACCCGACCAAAAGGCACGAATTCATATAGTTTACTTCAGTTTTTGGTCAGACCCAACCCGACCAAAAAAATCGGTTACGCGGACGGATATCCTCCTCCTTCAGTTCGGGTTCGGGTCCCAAAAATTCGATAACCGACCAGTCGGGGTTGGGGCCGAACCCGACCCGTGCACTCACCACGATAGGCGAGGTTTGCACCGGATCTGTGCACTCCCGTGTGGGGGAGTGGCATTTTTGCTTACAGGGGGCAAAGATGTCTTTGAGACCCATGTGAAATTAAATACTAGTGTTAAGATAGATTATTGGGAACTGCCAGGAGGTGTGGGGTCTGATAACTGGATTATTAAAACAATTAGCATTACTTGTACACATATGATAAGTTTCTTTTCTTCCCGTCGGCAGATAGGAAACCAAGTCATGTACTCTTTTGCCTTAAACTATAAGTGATACTGAACGAGTTATCATTTCTTTGAATTATTTGTGTCAGGGGCGGAGGCTAGATTGTAATACAGCGCAATCAAATATCTAAACACCGTTTAAAAAATAAAAATGCAACATTCTAGTGAATACAGAATACTTGAGATGATTTTTAAATTTTGTGGAGTCAAATATGTATATAATGAATAAAATCTATCATATTGTACAAATTTAGCAAGTGAATGGGATCAAGTGTCCATTTGTAATAAATGTGTCTGAAATCATCCGATGCATGTTAGTCTCTCACGGTAGATGAGGTCTGCAGTCTGCACGGTAGATGAGGTCTGCACACATATCAGACGACTGTGTCCAGATCATTTATGCACTCTCCCATATGTAGCATTTTTGCTAATAGGGGCAAAGATGTCTTTTGACATTATGGCCAAAAACAAAGAGAGTAAGTTATTGGGAATTACCAGGAGGTGGAGGGGTTTGATAGCTGGATTATTAAAACAATTAGCATTACTTGTGTATATATATACCAAGTCTGACACTATTAAACAAGTAGGGCATTACTTGTACACATGTGATAAGCCTCTTTTCTTCTCCCCGTCGGCAAGTAGGAAGCACAAGTCATGTGGAGTATCTTTTACTTAAACTAAAGTGATTCCTAAAAGAGCAAGTTAACATTCTTCAAGCTATGGGTACTGGGGACAGAGGCATGATTGTTACCTAATGAGATCAAATACCTAAACACCTATTATTCGTCCGCGGTTTGGCGTACCTTTTTTTTCCCTTCCTTTTTTTTACTCTCTCCATGTCAATACAGCCAGCTAAATGGGCCCACCTCTTGGTAGTACAGGCCCTTGGTGCTGGCAACTAAACGTACTCCAGCAATTCTAGTGGATGATTACTTCAGATAATTTTCTTAACTCCTGCGAAGTCAAATCGGTATATAATTAAAATCTAGGCTCATATTGGACAAATTTTGCAATCAAGTGGGTCATATAGAAGAGATTATTTTCCTTCCTTATTCTGAGGCAATCTCAGTCCTATAAAATTCACATAAGGTCTATAGCTTGTATCCCTTCAAATTGCCCAAAGAATGCTAATTAAGTTGGTAGACATGTTAATGGTTGTGTTGTAGTGCGTGAGTTGGACTCCCATAATTGGGAACGATCATGACAGGCATGTGCATGAAAAAGAAAGAGAACAGAGGAAATACAAAATGAACCCAAAAAAAAAATTATTGTCAACAATGGCCATTTTACTTTTGCTGCTAATGAAAGGGAGAGAGAGGGGGCATGACATGACCTCATTGCCAAAAAAGTGCTTAATCTAATGCTAGGTCCATCATATCATGGGGCCAATCATCCCATCGTTGTGAGACATTTCACCAAAAATTGCCTTGAAATGAACGGGTTCCTGTTGCCAGATTTTGACATCGGAAATCAAAACAAGGAGTTGGTCATAGGCGAGCAATGAGGAGGTGGTTATTCCGTGCTCTCGCGTGATGGTGGGGTCTTTAGAGCATAACATGTCGGTGATCCAAGAGCAATTGATAATTCTCGGAAGTTAGATACTTGGGGCTAATAATATCCGGACAATTAGATATCAGAGCAAATAAAACCCAAGTCCAAAACACAAGTAACATATTTGAGCAAAAAGGGACCCTCTATTTCTTGAATTCTTACACCCTGTGCTCACCACCAAGAGTTCATCATTTGAAATTCCATGCAACCGATATTACATCCAACATGTACAGTTACCTTTTGCTTTTGATTATGTGCAAATATAAGGTTGCAGTAAGATGAAGGATTTAGGGGAGAGGAAGAAACCAAGCAGGGAGTGATGAAGAAATTCATTTCAATAGAAGAAGGTAAGGCAAACAACACTATCCACAGTAATGTTACATTTCCAACTGCATCCAAAGCATGATATTGCTTTGAATCCAACTGTAGGCAAAACCGAAAGTTCAGTAGAAAGCTTGTCTCTCTGTTTAGGAAATATTCAAGTACCAAGAAGCGCGAGCTGTATTAGACTAATTATGTTGGGATCGAGTCAAAGGTTCTCATTTGTTATGGCTTGGACCTTTTATACAGATCTTGATGCACAAACTCGTCCTGTATTTTTCAAGAAAGAGAATTGACATAGGACTCATTCAAAGTCGTCACCGATAAGGGAATCATGCAAAATATTGGAAGAACAACGGTGGAACTACCTCATGGTATTCCCTTCCAGAGAATGACACACGAAACTAAAAGGTGTAAACTAGGGTGCCACTTATCAGCATGAATCAATACTTTGCACATTCAAATTTCTGTTCCACAGTGAAGTCAGTACAATAAAATCTCACTGCAGCAAGGAGTAAATTATCATACCCAAAATGAATGTGAATCCCCATAAACAGGTTTGAATAGCGAAAATCCTACTTTTTCCTACATGAGCCCTTCTTTTCTAACACATCAATGGCATCGTCATAACTGATTTCCTAATAATAACACATCTGTAATTTTTACTCCACAAGTATCGGGTACAAGTATTCATTTTTTAACCTTCTTCAGAGGCTTGTAAAGGACTGCAGTAACGTACTTTGTTCGAAACCGGTGAGTGGAACTAAGTGCCACCAAAGATTGGCCCGTACGGCCTTTCTGAATGTACAAATGGTTCAACAATGCGTTTAATGGCTTCTCCAGAGACTCAGGATTGCCACTGATGGATGATGGGTGATCTAGTGGTGATTGTTGCAGTAGTGGAGGTAATTCAGGCAATTTTTCGTTAAAATCTTCCAAAGTGAACGGTGAGTTATCATAGCTTGAAATAGGGGAAGAAGGAGATTCAGATCCAGATACATCATTACGGACTTCGGGAACAGAATCCTGCACAATACATTGGCCAGTTGCAATGTGATTAATAATCAAACATAACCAACCACAATAAGGACTTGAATGCAGATGACCAAGAAGCTAAAGATTTACTGTAAGAACATTTGTTCCATAGTCTCTTGGGGGTGACTCAAAAAGCCGAGAATGGCTCTTGCTTGACAGACTAATGTGAAGATTGGAATGATTACTCTGAGGCCTTACTGCAATCTAGGATAATGAAACTGTGGACGCACTCAAGGATGAAACTAGGCATTGCCGGGAAAAGAGAGAGAGAGAGAGAGGGAGAGGGATGAAACTAGAATTCTAGAAAAAATCTCTCACTAGGGTTAGACAAGATATTGATGAGCACTCATCAGAAAACGGAAAGTCGAAGTTACTGGCTACGTAATAGGAATACAAGAGTGTTAGATAGGGAAGCTGCGGTTTCTTTGTTCTTTCTCGTTTTCCCCTGAGCCACAACAACTTGGTTTTATGCAACTAGTAAACTACTATCAAATTCAAGTCCATCAATGAATTGGATCTACAAAGTTATTAATGTTTGGAAAGTTTTCAAGGACTATTATCACTGATGAAACTATAAAACAAACAATTCTTTACAGGCAAACTTCAGTTCCAATAGCCACAGGGAAACGGGATGATATTGGGCTTAAAATTGCTACTAAACCATTGTTTTAGCATACGTCATAGAACAATGTGGCTAAAGAAACAGATGGAGCAAATTCTCTGAATTATTTCTCAAGGACAATAAGACTTTCCTTCCCATAGATCAAATGGTAGAAACTATAGTCATAGATGAATTGTGGCCGACTTAGGGTCAATCCCTGCAGTCTAGATCACTTAGGGTCTATTCCATATCATTGATGAAACGTTTCTGAAGACCCTCAACTATTGAAACCTCAACCACCGCAGAATAGGTTGCCAGGGTTAATCCCATAACCTTGAGTTCTTGGCTGCACAATGATGCCAGTGGCCATTACATAATGGGATGCTAAACATAGACAACACAGCTCAACATATGATGCTATAGGACAAGGAGCTGTTAAGTGTCAAGTAACGAGTTATAGGACAAGGACAACTGTTACATCACAGTTCTAGATCTCTCAATTTGCAGCGGCAAGTACATTCATGGTGACCGCTTTCTTAAAAAAAACTGTTTGGTCTACTTGTATCATACCTCTCCAGCTCTCGTAAATGAATATTCTAAACTGTTGTTCACTCAATCTATAAATATTAAGAGGCGTATTTAAATGAGAATTCGTTCGCAACGGTCACTCAAACAGCGGTTTGGATCCGTTTAACTGAACTGTGTAAGCCGAAGGAATAACAAGGGTGCCAAAAAACCTGAAACCACATCAGCTGATAACAAAAGACAGAAGGAGTGATAAGACTACCTATTGGCAGTTATCCGGTGCTATATAGTCCCTCATCTAAAATCTTTCTGAGTTCATCTTCATGAGCTCAAAATTTGTTATTGTCAGCTAATGTGTTGAAAAGTTACAGCATACCACAAGGATTGCATTATTATTGTCAGCAAATGTGTGGTAACAAAATCAAACACAACGAAATATGACATAGTTGACTGATCAATCATTCACTTTCTAACATATAAACAAATACATACAAACATGCCAGTAGATTCATTTTGCTTGCAGTTGGATCAAGTTCAAGAATGAAGAGAGTTTATCTCATATTGGAGACCTGATCCACCCTCATACTAGGCGGATTTACGTGAAATTAAGGGTGCTTGGGCAGATGATTTCAGAAGCAATAAATGTTTAATGAACAGGGGAACATGTTTAATGAATAGGATAGGATAAATTACGGGTCAAGTCAGTAAGTCAGCAATGACAGGTAAGAACCACAATGGAAATGCATATGGAAAAACACCATAACATCCTTTTCCACAGAGAATTTGTGCAGGTCTGCTAGATGTGTTTCAGCAAGTGTTTCTGTTTTCCTGGAAGATCAGTATAGGGAGATGATTTTGAAAACTGTTTCCACAAAATAATTACCAAAATAGCCAATTATCAGGAAACTACCGGGAGTTATCCATTCCAAAACAGGAACCAAGATTTTCAATGCACTTCTAATAGTTCAAAAATGTCAGCACGCATACAAGTCGCCACAAGTTTCGAAGCAAACATATCCCCTTTTGCCAACAAGAAAACAGAGAGGAAAAGAACAGGATCCTCTTTATATAAAGAAAAACAGTTCAAAAGTAAGATAATTTACCTGTAGATCAAGAACATGAAAGATATTCCCCAATTCATCACGCTCCTGTGGCAACTCCGGAGAGTACCTCCATTGTCCGTCAACGATAAAACGGTAATGGTAAACACCTGATGGGAGCACTTTCATAATTGTGAAGTCCTTGCCTGATTTTTGTAGGAAATCTCTGGTAGAAAGAAATTAGTTGTTGATATCAATCAATATTGCCCTCAATCAAGAATAGAATTCAGACAGAAAGTGGAAAGAACTAACAAGAACTTAAAGCAAATCTCAAACCTCGTCCCCCAATTATCCCATGATCCCTCAATGGCCACTTGCTTTCCACCAAAACTCCACGTAATCATCGTGGGTATCCCCGTCCCTGAATAATCGATCCGAGTTGAATATTGGGCCGCTGAGTTACTATGTATTGGCATCATCGCATTGGGTCTCTGTAAAGGATTGATGGGGACCTGAACATGAATATGGTCATATGGAGCTTCGTATAAGTAAATGTCAAGAAGGTCTAATTTCAAATTCCACAGAACTTGAAGGCCACTTGAAGCAATAGCATTTTCAGATTAACAGGTCCCAAATTAAACCTTAGTCAATTTCCTAACCCTGACCAAAAATTAAGAGACTCTGTTGCATTTATTCTACTCATATTGGAACTAGAGTGAATCTCATTTTCCAACTCTCATCCAAAACCTACATACCCAATGACCCAGAACTTCAGTTAGTTGAACACACACACACACACAAAAAACCCTTCAGGTAGAAGCAGAAATCTTGAAAATGCTCATAATGATTACCAAAGAGGTAAAACTGACCTGAGGAGCGAATATGAAAGGAGAGCAGTAAGGCCTAGGGCTATGAGGAGGGGACTGAACCATGGAGTCTGTTAAAGGACCACCATGTGCATACTCCATGTACTCTTCACCCTCTTCATCAGCAGTGCTGCTGGTAATTCCAGAGGGACCAGCCTCATCCTTCCTCCCACTAACATTACCCATCACTGCAAAATGGACAAAACCCACAAAGAAAAAATTATCTCCAGAGAAATAATTACCAAAATCAATCAACACCCCACTAGCACCCAAGCAAATACAAAACACGTATACATCTATATATACAAATGACAGAGAAGTCAGGTGTTTTGGTTTATTACCGAAGAACCAGTGAACAAGAAGCAAAAAGTGGAAACAGTAAAACCTTGGATTGGGGGTTTTAGTGACATACCCATATCTCTATTTATGTATATATATAATTGCAGAGATCCAAGAAAAGGGAAACCACCCACCCACAATTAACTGAAGGGGAGAGGGGGGGCAGGTAAAAATTGATTTTTGCAGGCTTTGCCGTTGATTGATGGAAAGCTTTATTTGTCTTCTCTTTCCCTCTCACACTCCCATTCTCTCTCTCTCTCCCTCTCTCTTATTAAAGTAAAGGCAACTGGGATTAAAGGGGTAGGAAAGCGATTTTATTCTCCAATGAGTTTGGAAGATCCCTTGCCTTGGTGGACTAATGACGTTGGTTTAAAGGGGTAGTTGCTTTGCCCATCATTAAGAGCACTTCTACCATATAATTTCCCTACTATCTGGGCACTGACCAGATATCAACTGCCATTGCAATTTCCTGGGCAAACCTACCAATATGTGTAAATGACATTTTAACCCTCGAGCATTATTACTGTACTTGAATTTTTTTGACAGCCATTAACTTGAATTAAAATCCTATGTTTTGGGTGACTGAAAAACTTGCAAGAAATTACCATTTGAATGCTATCAATTAACCCTAATGAAATTATGGGAATCACCATCTCCATAGTAGAGAGTTGTTACTAATAATTACATTATGAGTACTAATAGAAGGCATCGATTGCCATATGGTATAGTCGTTATCATGGTCATCTTCGCATGTGAATTAGATGTTGCGTGCATGTACAATATCTTTTCATATTGTTGAAAAATTTTAATGTGATATTTATTCAAATGGAATTCTCTTCGGTCTATAAACAAAGTTAAGCAAATGTGCCATATGGCTTCTATATTGATTTATGATCCATTCAACTCCTAGACCCATGGATGTAGATCAAGTATACAAGGGAAAAAATGGATATGGCAATCGCAAAACTCTATGAGGATGGATAAGGTGTATGATTTTGGACTATATAATGAAGTATATGACAACATTATGTGACTTAAATGGTCAGTCGCATGATCCGCGTATTTAATTTTTATAATTAAAAGTTCATGATGTGTGAAGTAGATTATGCATCACAATTTTTGGGCATCATGTCAGGGTAAAATCCTCTAATTAAGATGCTATTGTAGTTTTATTGGATGATTGACTTGTGCATATTTTATGCTTTTTAACTGATACAAAATACAATTGATTGTTCAAAAAGTATGTATGTCTTATGACTATATTTAACCTTTTCAACAAAGTATATTGTATGAGTACATTAGGGCATATATTTCAGAAATCCTATTTGCACCGATGAAAAGTGTAGGGAAACGGTACCGACCGCCGCGCGCGGCCGTCTCCGGCCACCGGACGGCGGATCCGAGCCGTCCAAAAATTTAAAAAAAAAAAACCGAGGGCCCTAACATGGGAATCAACGGCATCCGATGTGTGTAGGGTGCTTGATCTAGACACCCTATTTTTCGTGTATATGTGCTCGGATCGGCCGTCCGGTGGCCGGAGACGGCCACGCGCGGCGGTCGGTACCGTTTTTCTACACTTTTCATCGGTGCAAATAGCACCACTCCATATATTTATCTTCTAAAAGTGAAAATAAAAGATCTTATTACTACTACCCTTGGTTGTTCAATAGTTAAATACTAAGATTTCTCGCTCAACGTTTGGATTCAAATCACCGAAGTCACTTGATGAGACTAAACCTGCTTTTTATATATCTTTGAGAGTACTCGATAAGACGCAACCTTCGGTCCCAATAAAAGTGCAGCCTAACTAACTATATATTTATTTTTGTGATTCGTCAATAATACATTTAATTGGTGGAAAAGATTTGCAAAGAATTTAAGTCATTGGCTTCTTTTTCGCCGTGCATTCACATGTCTCACTGAAGTCAGTTGATGAGACTAAACCTACTTTCTATATATCTCTGAGAGTACTCGATAGGATCTAACCTTCGGTCCCAATAAAAGTGCAGCCTAACTAATTGTATATTTATTTTTGTGATTCATCAGTAATACATTTGGTGGAAAAGATTTGGAAAGAATTAAGCCATTGTCTCCTTTTTCGCCCTTCGTTCATATGTGTAACAAGACTACCATTTCCATCAACATCCATCTCCAAATCACAGCCCCTAATTATGCTTTGGGGGCTTAATTAGGGTATCTATCTTCCCATGTGATCGACTTTTTGCCTTGGCTTTGTTCAACTCACTAATGGGATATGTCCACATCATGTGCTAGTTGAGCGCCTTGTTGGAAATTACCCTCATTCCACAAAATTTGAAATCATCAAATGGAAGGAAACTCAACTCTTGTCTTGTTATATCTTTAGAAAAATGCTAACACACCCCTTAGGACAGCGAATAGTGTATTAAAAAAAATGCATCGGTATCTGAGAAAGTGTCATGGTATCCGTAAACTGTGCATTAAAGTTTCTAACTTGTTTGACGATGTATGTATATTATTTCTGACTTTGTAGGCGATGGTAATTAGTAACATCGATCCATAGTATTAGGCAGAAGGACAACATTTTTCTTCCTCCACGACAAGGAAAATCTTTCACAAGTTCTGGGTGGCATTCCAAATACCATGCTTGATTTTGCATGAGCTCATGATCTCCGTCATTTTACCGATATGCCAGTTGGCTGACTTTGTTTACTGTGAGAAGTCAATGGTCAGATCTTGCCGAAGACAAGATTGGATTATTATTTCTGGGGGTCTTTTTCTCGTAGGAGATTGTTTCTTGGGCTATTGTATATAGTTCGTTGCTACGGACTCTCACGTTATTGATGTAATGTCCCGTTATTTTATCCTCACACGATATATTTATGAAAATGATCATTCCAAAATGGTTTTTGTTAATGTTAAAACTGTTCTGCTCATAAGAGGTTTGTACTTTGCAAGATGGTACAAGTTTTTTTTTATATATGTATAACAGTTTTGACATTAACAAAAATAATTGATTTTCAAGAAAATGTTTTAGAGAGAAGCTACATACACTTCATTTTTCCACTACATAGTTATACTATATTTCATGTGGGGCCCACTTTGGGTCTCACAAAAATTCAGAAAAATACCTATAAATTTAAAAAAATTATTTTATGGGATTCTATAAAAAAAATCAATTCCAACGAATATCAATAAGTGTTATTTCTCAATCCGTAGGGCCCCATAAAATAATATTTTAAAATTTATGGGTATTTTGCTGAATTTTTGTGGAATCCGGAGTGGACTCTACATGAAATATAGTGTACCATATAGTGAAACAATGTAGTACTGTGTACCTATCTTTATTGTTTTACTTATGATGATTTATTCATTGTGTGCCCAATTAATGTTTTGATACAAAAATTTCACCTATGCTTTTACCACCTTCGATTTACGTCTTTCAGGTATATTTTTATCCTTTCGAAATTTCTCCACTCAGTTTTATTTCTTCCATCTCTCCTTGTCTGTAATTTTCCCCTTCATATATTTCTCTTCACACTAGCTAGCTTTTTCTCAATCTTTTCTAATTAGATTTTTGATAGTCGCAAGCCTAATTCAATAAATATAAAAAATAATAAGAAAGAGTTCCATGCACGATTTGATCAGATAAATTTGCCCCGCTAAACAAAAATCACAACAATGTCCCGAATCCAACCATCTAGAATGATGGGAGGCATATAGGGGGTACCACGATCGGGAGAAAGTGGGCATCTCTTTTTGTTCATCCAATCAATGATAACAAGCTCAAAAGCCAAAATGAAGATGCCAACCAATCCTAGGATCACAACTTCCACCCCTTAGGTCATTGATCTTTGAAAAAACAATGCAGTGAGAATCTAAAGAGATCAATTTTCACTTTGAAGAATCCTCAGTAAAGGGGAGAAGGGCAAATTAAAAAGAAAAGGGGAAAAAAAAAAAAGTGGTTTTTGAAAAAAGTAGTATTTGCTAGCTTAATTAATGGGGAATCTTTTAAAAATTAAGAGGTTGGTAGTTAGATGTTGGCATCAAATTGGAGGAAAGTGTGACAGCGGGAGAGAATCTGGTGAAGTCCTTTTCGGACATAGTCCCCACCTCTAGGTGATGGAAACCCATGGAGTAAATGTAATTATTGGACAATTTGTGGGGACACATGACATGGTCCTGACCAATTTGACATGGATCCAATGATGTTTCGTTGAGTTTGTGAGAAGAAACCTTTAGTGAGCATGATGTTCCGTCGAATTTGCGAGAAAGAAATTAGTTGAGAAGAGCGTAAACTGGTTCAGACACTCAAGTTGTCGAAAAGAAAAAAAAACCCGTTGCGAGTCTATCGCTATCGCGGTTGTTCATTTAAGGCTACTTTGAAAATTTGTCAAAGACTCGTAACTTTAGCCCCAAATAGTTGCGAAAAGATAACTTCTCCTTATATATATAACTATCTCAATGTTTCTTTCTAATGAAAAGAGTTGCAACAATTATGGAAATGGCTTACTTTCAACGAGCCACCTAAATCTAACGTTCTTGTGTGATTTGCTTTCAATTCCTTTATTTTACGCATTCTAGAATGCCCCGACTTTAATTCCACTAGCAGGCGGTGTAAAATTGTCACTAAATACCGTAGGTTGGCCCGAACACTGAACCATCAAAGTCCTAATAACAAGACCAATATGGGAGTCTGATCGTGTGACAGTTGAAGCTGGGGTACTCAAAAGACTGATAGTTGGCCGTAATCATTGGCAATCACTTTCTCCACAATTACAAGTTGTATTTTTCCTTTTGGTTTTTTCCCCTGCAATTAAAGCCCACTTGTCCCTTGCACTTATGATGCACAGGGTTCTACTTCTTCCTTGAAGGCGAAGGCTCAAGAAAGAAAGAAGTGCTCAAAGCATACATTTATACATAGGCAGAAGAAGAGATGAAAACTAGGGCCTTTTCTACTTATGGATTTTAGCTCTCTCCGGTATTCTCTTAGGCCCCGATTCTGCTAATTGTGAGATAATGATTTATCTCGTAAAACGAAAAATAAGTGCTTAAAAAATAAGAACCACTAAAAGGCGCCTTATGGTCCAAATTCTTGAGGCCAAATTCGGTTTAGTTTGGGCCTTTGTGAATCCTTCTTGGACATTGTTCAATTTTGTGGTGCTTCTCACATAAGATCATTCACGTAAACATTACGTAGCTTGATAAAACATCTATAGCTTTACGATCAAAACAGATTTGTGATGAAAAAAAAATTAGGCGGACAAACTGATTTTCAGTAAAAAAAAAGAAAGAAAAAAAGGCTAGCTTGATAATAGTGTTTTTTTTAGACATCTCTCTATCTTTGTGAGAAGTGGCCCCAAAAACCCAAAAAGGGATTTGTCAATGCTAAGTGCAATTTGTCTTGGCATTAAAGGGAGTTTAGTAGTCAAATACAAGTCAATTTTTCACTAAGTACGGCCCTGGATGAGCTTATTTGCAGGTGCCCACTGTCCACTATGCAAACGTTAAAGTCCTTTGCTTAGTTGGTTGATGGGTATGTTTCCCGTAATTGATTGATTAAAGTTTGATTTTTGAGATTAAGCTGCAAGAAAGTTTTTTTTTTTCTTACATTCTCAAGTTCCAGCGTGGATGTCATACCGTTGACCCAACCGAAGGAGAAGATTAACTGAGGTGTGAATCAACTGACTCGAACAATCATGACCATCGGCATCGAAAAAGAAGTCTTCGAACATAAATTGAGTAGTTGCGTACCCCATGCTTTCCGTTATTTTAATGATTTCAATCACTTTCAAACAAAGAAAAAATGATTTCAATAAAAGCTAAAGAAAAAGCCAAAGGCCTAAGGCCTAAGGCCAATTTGGCTTCTGATTTTCTATGATTATGATTATGTTTGGAAAAATGACGGCCCAGGACACTTTGGGGGCCCAAATTATCAAAAAGGATGAGCCCATTTTGAAAATTTACCGAGTACAAAGCTACTCACTAATCCTTACTAGTCATTAGCAGGAAATCACGTTCTTACTAGTCATTAAACGGGAATTCTAATCCTGGGCTGACATTTTTCCATTATGTTTCTTCTTTGGGCTTCTTCTTTTTGTTGTTCAATAATTCAGTCAGCGATTACGATCATTTTGGTGAACAAGATCAATCCAATTATGTTAATACGAAAATAAAGTACAACAAAACAAAATACTACAATAACAAAACAAAACAAAAAAAAAAAAAAAAAGTCGCATGAAACCAGATGACGGAGATTACGATCATCATTACTATGATTTTCGTGAATCTCATTTTTTATAGTTTCACATAAATGCCGAAATAAGAGTAGACCGAATCTAGGATCATGCTAATAACTGAGCCCAAGTGGGCCCATAAGGGCATTTGATGGCTATTGGGCTGGACCCAAGTGGTTCTGATGGGTTGGCACTATATGTAGGCTTAGTCCAACAACTTGGGCCCATATTATTTCTGGGCTCGAAAAAATCAATCCGCTGTACAGATAGATAAAATAAAAAAACACGTGGCCGATGACCATACGATGCTAGGTAGGGGGAGTGATCATAAGGAGAGAAGGGCGTCAAATGGAGACAGAGTAATTATTCAGTGGTCTTGGGACATACCGTGACGTGCTCCAAGACCGTGTAAGAATTTTTCCACGGAGATAACCACTTTCCTATGAAAATGTTTCATAGTGGAATAGACATGATGTAACGTCCCATGTGGTGGTTTTGGGGCAGCAGTGGAGTATGTTGTGGGGAGGAGTTGGAAGACGAAGGTGGCTACAGAGCCACTGGCGGTTTTAGGGGTTCGTCGGCAAAGGGAGTCACAGTGCTTCGGAGGGCATGGGAACGTCTGTTCGTTATTTTCGTTTGCTTATTTGGGCGGCATCTTGTCAACAATTGTTTTGTTGTTCTGTTTTCTTTTTAAAAAAATCTGAGTGTTTTGGACGTACGTAATTAGGGTTGGCAATGGAGCGGGTAGGGGTGGATACCACTGTCCCCATCCCCAATTCGAAAATCCGAATCCATCCCCATTCCCTCCCCGATCTCCACCGGGGAATAATTTTTACCTTTCATCCCCGCCCCAAATGGGGAACGGGGATCCCCGCGGGAATCGGGGATCCAAATTGGAAAAAAAAAAAAAACATTAATAACAAAGGATGCAGAAGTAACACAACCAACAAATGAGTTACTACAACACAAATTATCCTTGAATATCAGTCATTACAAGCCAAATGAAACATAATTAGTTCATTACAACTACTCATAACAAATTTAACCATCAAAATTAAAGTAAGAACCGTCAACACAACAAATTTAACTTATTTATGTATATATAGTAGGCAGTGGCGTAAATAAATGAAACCCTAACTTCTTATGTATATATATATAACGGGGATTTGGGTTGGGGTGGGGCGGGTATGGGTGGAGACTAACTCATACCACTCCCTACCCATTCCCCACTTTTTTTTAAAAACTATCCCCATACCCTACCTGATCCCCAAATAATCCCCGAATTTCCAACCCATTTGGGGCGAGGAACAGATCGGGTTGGGTCGGATCGGCCGAAATTGCCATCCTTACGTTTGTTTGGTTTTTGCGAGTAGCAGCAGTAGAAGAGTCATGGTACTCTTCGCTACTCTCTCAATGCATTTCTTCTCCTTTTGATTTCATCTTTTGATCTATATAATCAATCAAATTTCCTTCGCCCGTTTAAAAAAAAACTGGCTTAGACATTTGAGTGTTTTTCCAGCAACGATCACCAAGGCAGTAGCGCAGCACTACCAATGTTCTTGTCTGTTTCACTAAACCTAAGTCCCGAATCGCTCGATCAGGCCGACGATATCTCAATATTCAGCGGTATCATTTTTCTCCCAGCATAAGTTGAACAAGTTATATAGGTTGAAAATGAGATCATCTCAAATATACGGGTAATATATATATATATATATATATATATATATATATATATATATATATATATATATATATATATATATATATATATATATATGAAGTCTTAGCTCTAGATTCAAAGCAAAAAAAATATTTTAAAGTCCGAAAACCCTAATTCCAATGCAACATTCATCAAAATTTATATATGGTCCCACTCCACCCTGCATGAATCGATGTTTCGATCTCGCTAAGACATTCCCCAATTAGTTAAACCTATCTTAACAAACACCAGTTGGGCTCTTCTTGATCTCTCTCTCACGAATTCCTTCTTCCAAGACAAATTCTAATCTGGGCTCGAAAAACGTTTTCATATTATAATGCCTACACAGTCGGAGACTAAAGTTTGTTTCCAATGTTTTTTTGTTTTCAAAAAAAGAGAGAGCAAGAAAAGCTTGTCCAAAAATGTGGTCTCATGTGGCTTTTGCTTTGCTTTGCTTTGCTTTTGTGTGACATTTTAGCCTCTGCAACTGGCCGACAAGTGGCAGCATCATTCGCCCCTTTTTCCACCTTCTCTCTGATTGGAAGATAGATTTGGTTCTGTGACTGGGTACATTTGTCAGTTTACTTGGAAGAATGCGGTAGTCTTGGCATTGGTCCTCAAGATTCTAATTCATACACTTGAGTTGTTGGAAAAAAAGATACGCTAATCTTTCATACAGCTCTTTTCTAGAATCGGCCGAGAATACGATACCCGGAAGTTGGTTGAAGGGCCCTCTGATGCTTAATTTATATTGCGTACTTTGTTTAGAGAGTGACTTGTTTTCCAATCAGTACATGCCCGGCATGCCCTTCCAACAGTATCGCGGTCATGTCATATACTACTCTCTTAAGAGCCTTTCGGGCAGAACCAGTTATCTCTGGGTTCAAGTGGCATTTTGGGAGCAATGCCATTCTGTCATCCACGCGACACCGAGCTCCACACTTGGCCTAAAAGGGCAGGCCCCTGCAACATACTGTTTAGCCCAACAGTCGTGATATGTGCTCTTCTCTAGCTCTGCCACGACTCACGAGTTGGGTTTAGGGCTCAGGCTCAGGCACAACACTTTACGTCTAACTCAAAGTCCTACATTCTTCATTTCTTTGGCTCATCGCAATAGCGGGATGGACCGTGGGTTTGTTTCTCTGTACTCGGCCAAATAGGATTCTATATATTTTGCCATCCACAGTGTCTCAAAGATGGGAAAAAAAAGGAGGAGGAATGGAGTAGTAAATTTCTCAGAATTTCGAAAGTAGTGTCAAAGCTGTATCAAAAAGGAGGAACGTATGAAGAAGGGGAAAATAACCCAAAAGCAGCTTAAGATAACACAGTTGATCCAGGGAACCGGTACGGGAATGAAATTGGCATGGATCAGTTACAAAAGGAATTGAAATATCAGAAAGTTTACGCCCACCGCTTCATATTTATTGCTCATTCCACTACTCTCAATATGGGTCTGGATTTCAAAAAAACTCTTCCAGAGAAAGAATTTTTTTAAGATCCGAATTATTGATTGTTGAGATGGAACGTGAAATGTTGAGTGGTGGACGTAGCACTATTGTTAGGAATATTGCTCTGAACCTATTTCTTTCCCCTGGTTACAACCTTAAAACATCTTGAAATGGGCATTTCGATTCTGTAATCTCCGGATCCTTCATGAGGATTTACCTGTGAGGATCATGTAAAGGTTTTGCTGAGGAGCTGATAACACATCACATCAATAAGGAGATCCAACGGTCCACAATAGTGTTCGTTATTTCCAAACAAAACGACGTCGTTTAGGGGGTTAAATCCTAACGGAGAAAATCTCCAAGCGTTTTCTTTCTCTTCTCCGTTTTGTTCCCACAGCGATAGCAAAGAACGCTTCCCAACGCTGATCGGCATGCACCTCCTCCTGCTCCGTTCATAATTGTATGTGAGGCCGTTTTTGCAATGATGAGGTCTCTCTACCTCTTTCTTTACTTCAATTTTTTTGGTAAATTGTTTACTTCATTTTACCAGTGTTAGGGTTCCGTTTTTGTTTTGAACAGCAATCCCTCAAATCAAGGTCTCTCTTGCCCTTTCCCTGCTGAATCTTCGAAATCGTCGGTCGGGTTCAAAATCAAACCCAAAATTCTAAATGGGTTTCTTCAAAATTGCAAACCCATATTTCCATTGTTGAGAGTTGTGATGTTGTTTGTCTCTGATAACGTTAATTTGTAAAAAAAAAATTAAGTAAAAAAGGAGAAGAATCTTGTGCAAGGGAAATTATAGGAGTACATATTCGAGCTACTGGCCGGATGTTCATCACGCCGATGTGACTGCCGTGGAACGGAGGAAGAGGCATGGCCAGCGTTGGAAGAATTGGGTGAGAACGGAGAAAAAGGTTCTCACCGGAGAAGAAGGAACTAACGGCTGTGTAACGGAGAAGAAGAAGAAAACGGTTCGGATATTCCTCGGTTAGAATTTTATCCCCTAAAGCAGAGTTGTTGTGGACCATTGAATCTCTTTATTAATGTGTTATCAGCTTCTCAACAAAACCTTCTCACGATCCTCATAGGTAAAATCCTCACAGAGAATCCGGATTTGAATGAATGTGGGGGTCTATACACATTGCTGGTGCAATGTGTGTAAGTAAACTCCACAAGATGAGTGTATTTTTAATGTGTCTCATTGTAGAATGGTTGAGTATTTAATTACAGGTTGAAGGTGTTCCAAGCTGGCTGTCAATCAAGGATTTGGCAGGTACTATCATTTGCCAAGCCAACCTTAGCAGCTGTCAAGTCTTTTTTTAGTTGAAAAAAGTGTCGTTTGCTTCCATTTTTATGAGCTTTTGGATTTTTTGAAGCACCACACCAGACCTCCAATTATAGTATTATACAACACAGTTTGAACCAAATTGGAGATGGAAATGGGTGGATAGTCTTGTCAATCACTAGTCACTACTTATGCATAAGTTGATGATTTCATTACAACCCAGTTAACAAATTAGGAGGCAAATTGATGTCAACCCTTGTCTATTTAAAGGTTGGCTTAGTAAACTACGGTATGGGGTGATTTTGGCTACAAAGTGAGTTCCCACGAACTCAGCGGCTGTGGGACTACCACTGCTAGTGGTGGAGACATATTGATTCCTCACATGTTAAAAGCATACTTAAGGCCATCATTAAAGTCACAAACAAAAGAAAAAATAAAATCATGAACTAACCTAACCTCAACTAAACATTTGTTTTACTGATTGTGGAGCAATTATATGGAATATTGTGAAAAACTAATGGATGATCATTATATCAAGAACTAGGTCCACCGCATTTTCCTAGGGTTTCTGGGATAATTTATGATTTGTGAATCTTACATGTCCTTTGGGTTATTCTACTATTTTTAGACCCCTTTCTTTTAACTAACGGTTATGCTATTGCCAATCAATTGGATTGTCAATAGGACAAGAAGAATAAATAAATAAAAAAACACGATTTCCGATATACTTTTCAAAGCACTTCAACACAGTAGAAAATTATCTTGTTCTTTTTCTTTTTTGTCTTTTTTCTACCTTATTGACAACCCATTGAGTTGTTATTAACATTGTCCTTTAACTAAATTCTGGCAGACCTGATCTACTTGTTTCAATAAGTGTGGAGAAGTTACTTTTAGTGTGTCATACACTTAGTATTTAGTGGTAATTTCATGAAATGGAAAATTGCTTCGGATCTTAGATGATTCCTAATACACCTGTTGTCCATAGCAACGCAGATTAGAAATTAGCAGTTTATAGATAATGTCATGGGAAGTTATTTTCACCCTCCCTTTTTTTTTTTTTTCTTTTTATCTTTTATTCATATGAAAATTAATAAACTATTTTTACTTCTTTAGTTACTTTTTCTATTAAAGAACAAGTCTTTTTGATGTCATCAAGTTTCTGAATACTTGACCTGGGGTCCAGTCTTCCATAAAGACTTTTCTCAGGGACAGTACTGATCCTATTGCTGATGAATGTTAATGCAGTTAAGCTTCAAAGGTTGGTCTTTTGATGGGTTTCTTCCAAGACCAGTTTTCTAAATTTGTTTGGTTCAATTTGAAAAGAAAATGAAAGTGCATGTGGTTTCTCCACACTTTTGGTTGATATGTCATATCCATCTTTGAATCTCTGATGAAGCTTCAGGTATGGTAGTGAATCTACTGTTTCATTTCCAGGGGAGATTTGTTTTTTAATGCAAATTGGGTGGGAAAAGTGCCATGTGTATTGTGTAAGCACAGAGGTCTGCACATGGCTTCTCTTATTTCCAAGTTTTGAGGGGTGTAAACAGGTTTTGGGCAGCTAGGGTTTTGGGTTTACCAAGGGAATCAGGTGCAGAGGAAGACCACCTAATCGGTTTCCTTTGTTTCTTTTAGGAACGGTGCAAGGTTGGGAACTGTGAGGAGCCTTGTGTGATGTGAGAAACCCAGAAACTTGCATCACATCCCTGCATATTTTAACACCACACTCAACATTTTCCCACCCTTTCTCTACTGTTTTCCTTCTTGCCAACCAGTGCAGCTTTTACCTGTTTTCCTCAAATCTCTAAGCATAGTACAAGTGTACAACTTGGATTCAATCTGGGTTTTTTTCCCCCTCCCTTCCTGTTCACTCCCTTTTCACAAAGGAGTACATATAAAACCCATGATATCTATTGAAATCCACCATCTACCTTCCCTTTTTCTTTTCCCAGTGTATTTCTAAAATCCAAATGTATATTATGGTCTCTGATGACCAAGAAAAGTAGTAGTAGGGATTTCAAGTGTGAAAAGTGGTCCTCCTTCACTCTCTAGCCTCTCTACTTTTTTCCAAAGCCAGAATAGATCCACATATGGCTCCAAGGAAAGATACAGTGTTGTGTGCTGGTAATCTGTTCCCAACTTTTTCCCTTCCTTTCCAAATAATAAATTCCAAATAACCCATTTGTCCCTTCAGTTCCATGCCCTTAATATTGCTCTCACTTGCATAAAGGTTACCTTTTTTTTTTTCTCTCTTCCCTCTGCTCTTTTCCCATATTTCCATGGCTTGTTCTATGTGTTCCTTTTGGAACCCATTACAATGGTTTGCTGTTCTGTTACCCCTATTAATCTCTACTGCTTTTTTGGGCTGTGGGTTCTTCTTATCTCTCCTCTTCACAGTTTCACTTGTCATTCTGTTCTATATTTTCTTCACCTTTTCCAAGCACAAACCAGTGTTTTTAGATACATCAATGGAAGTTGAACCAAACCTAGAGCCTGAAAATGAGGATATCACACAAGAAGCTGATGTGGGTCAGATTCAGGACTACATGGTCAGACCATTGGACCCCTTTTCAGAAAGTTATGGCACTGACCACTCATCTATAACTGATCAAGATTCCGAAGCTGAGTGGGGATATTCAGGCAATCCGGGTCAGTACCCGGGTAGCTCCGACGGGTCGATTTCGGATGAGGAAAGCCTCATTGAAATTGCCCTACCAAGTGGGCAATATGTTTGTACTCCTGAGAAAGAAGAGCCAAAGTTCAATTTACAGAAGAAATTTCCAGATTTGATGGAGCTACTGGCAGACATGAATGAGATGAATGAGGAAGATAACTTGATAGAGATTGACATTTCCATGGGATCCATCAAGTGTTCAAGGTTTGGAATTGAAGCATGATCATCAGTTGAAGTCAATTCTGTTTATAGTGTCAAATGATGTTTCATGGTTTTTGATCCTTTGTGGATTTTGCTTCAATTGACATTGCGGGTTTGGGGTTTCAAGGGTATTATGGACTTTTCGTATTGTTTACTGCTAGTATAATTGACCCTGCCCTAACACAAACCTTGGGATACCCCTTAAATTAAAGCACCTTGTGATATGGCCCCTCTTGATGCACATTAAAGGTACTGAAAGTTTTAAGGCCATGACCAAATAAATGGATTTCCAGTTGCATCTTCTTATCAGTCATCTTTCTGATACAGCTTACTGAATTTCATGTCCATTTAAGTTCCAGGTTTTTGTTCCTATGTGGATTTTGTTTCAACTGACATGAGGGATTTGGAGTTTGGCCCTAATTGTTAGCTGGCTATAATAGGTGGATCGTTTACCTGCCCGGACTTGTTATTCCGACCTTTCCATATCCAGTGTTTGCGATATGGATGTGGATGGTATAATTTATGGCCGGATATCTTATCCGGTCACACACCGATTAGTCCATCCATAATATATCCGGCTTCTAACTTACAAAACTGCTGTTATTTACGAATATGTCATCAGGATTGACAGAAATGACATTATATATCCATGTCTCCAGTAATCACCCTTCAGATAGGGGGGTGTGGATTTGTTGTGTTATCGTTAGTAAAAAAGGGAAATGATTTTGTTACTTCTCTTTTTATAAATGCCACTTTTCTTTTTGTCCTTTAAGTGTGTAAATTTACAAAATAATCCATGAATTTTTTGAAATTTTATTGCATTGAAGGGATAAAATGGGAGTGTCATTGGTAAAAATGGGAGTAGCAAAATCATTTAAAAAAAACTGTGAAGATTTCTGCCCTTTGATCAATGACTTGCTCGATCTAACACTAACCTTGGATACCCTTTAAAGCACCTTGTGTTGCGGCCCTTTGTTTTCTCTTTAAGACACCAATTCTAAAGCATTTTTGCCATTTGTTGTCCATTTGGCATTCATTTACTGTTTCAGGTTAATGGGTTCTGTGAATACAAATCAGTTTTTAATTAAATTCAACTAACCCACTTGTTTGTGGATTCATCATGACGGGTTATGACTTATGAGTCTATGACAAGACGCATTCTTTGGACAAATATTCCTATTAATTTATTGAAGCAGATGCAATAGCAAATTGTTTGGAGTCTTTTGGACCCTAGACATGATAATGATATCACCATAAGTCATAGGGAACGGTTACGGTGTACATTTATATATTTTCAACTTTTCGGGGATATATGCACCCATAATATTTACAACCGAGAGGCATAACATTCTATCAATAGGGGTAACATTTTACCAAATAGGCATAACCATACACACCATTAACCATTGAGAGACATAATATTTATCATTAAAGGCATAATATTTACTCCTACCACTTATGGGTTGTTTGGCCTAATAAAGCCAAATGACTAATTTTTTTTGTCCTTGTTAAAAAAAAATTGCATTTGTTAGTATTTCGTCAATTTTTTTGTGAATTATTGTTTCGTCATGACGAGAGAAATCTAAAAAGAAAAAAAATACGATCGAAACTTAAATTTTTTGAATAAAGACAAAAATAAGTCAATATGCCAATTTTTCGTCTTTATTAAAAAAAAGGATTTTGATCGTAATATTTTACCTTTTAAATTCCTTTCATTATGACGAAACAATAATCTATAAAAAAAATGACGAAAAATTAACAAATACGATTTTTTTTGAATAATAAAAAAAAAAAAGAAAGACATTTGGCTTATTAGGCCAAACCATCCCTTAGAGCATCCATAGTGGACTAATCAAAGTCAAAATGTTGCTAAGATTAACAATGTTGCTCAAAAGAGTGATCACATTGGAATTACCAAATTTAACAACATCTTAACGACTAATCAAAAATTTGGATCTTGGATAACCAAAACTAGTAACATTTTGTCAATAATCAAATTCAATAAACCCATCTTTAATTTCCAATCAACTACACTCATCACTACGCAAAAACTCCTCCATTTTCTCTCTCTTTCTTTTTCAACCATATTGTCAAAAGAATTACACAAAACTGTTTTTTCAAAAATCAGAAAAAGAAAATGATTTCAAAAAATGATTTTGGGAAAATTACTTTGCATTTCTAATAAATTTTTTTTATTAGTTTGGGAACTAATAAAATAAAAAATTTCTGTATTAATAGTTTTTAGTTTTTGTAGTTTGAAAAAGATTTTGGTTATCTAATTTTGATTTTACCATTGTGAACCTCTAATCAAAATGTGATGTGGCAACTTTTAATTATCCAATTTTAATTAGTCAATTACGGATGCTCTTAGTCTTAGAGGCATAACATTTGTCCAAAATTGGCTAACATATTTAGTTATGCGAGAAAGAGGACGAAACAAACCTGTTTTGCTTTTACTATTTTCATAATAATAGGTTTTGCGGTAGGATTTTGGGGAGCTATTTTGGCCCAAGGCAAGATAACCATGCTGTGCTCTCAAAATGGGTGTGGCATCCTGAGCTTGATGATACGGTTTATTTTGTAAAATTCGTGGATAATAAACAATCCATGGCGATAAATTAAGTAGTTTGAATATCCATACCTACATGATCGCATCAGTATTTTCGTTTTGGATCTCTAAAACCAACCTCTTTTTTTGCGCACGGTACTCTCTCCAATCATTACCCCCAAAACTTCATCCCAGGAATGATTTGGCTGGTCAAGTTTTACTATATAAATGAAAGATTCAAATCACATAATAATGAGTTCTCAAAAAAGACAAATTATCAGATAATGGGACAAGGAGTGGGATCCATTTTAGGAGCACAACAGCAACCAAAAAGTCATTTGCAAAACATGGTATATATACTAATTCCGAAATTAAAAACGTATACGTGCATATTTCATATGCCCTGCACTCCTGCTCGCGCTTCCAATCCTTTCTCTCACGAATTTTATGAGTTTAGAATGTGTTTCAAATGCGCTTTTACGCTAGCGTCCATTCACGTTCGCGCACATAAATTATGTGACTCAGGTTACTCCTACCACTTGGAAGATATGAAAGCAACTTTCTGATGTTTGCACACCCAAATGGAAAACTGTCAGCCTTTTTTGTTTTTTTATGCAGAGAAAGCGTGCTTCGAAAATCACAGTCAAACTGGAGTTGGATTCCAGGACTGGGGTGATTCAAGGGGCTAGAAGGAAGAACAAAAGCATGTACAGCCAAAAACAGAGGATCCTCAAGCCATACTTCTTGATCCTCATCGATAAGGGAGAGTAGAGTGAGCAATTGGCTCACATTATGCAGAATCTCGATGCTATCTATCTTCCATCCATCTACAAGACCATCATTTTTTTTTTTTTTTAGCTTATATATCCAGACCAGCTTACGAGTGCTTAGACTACGAATCCAACTTACACGACCATCATACTTGTATTTTGGACCTTTTGGTATAGATGAAAGAGTAGACCAGCTTACGAGTCATACAAGTGTTTAGAGCCTTAGACTTCGGACCTTTTGGACCTAAAAAGACGGAAGAAAAACAAAACAAAGAGAAAAGTATAAAGCCTTCTCCACACACCGCCGGGGACGGATTCAGAAATATCGTTTAGTGGGGGCACCTTATTAATCATAGGGGCGAAAATTTATTTTTCTAGTTAACCACAATAAGATCGTTACATAATTACGGCATGCAATACAAACTACAAAAATATATAACACACACTTTCACTTAAATTATGTAAAAATAAGCACAAAATCTCAGACAAAATTTGAGAGTATGTTTTACATAAACATCGAAAAGTTTTAGAATGATCAATATAATTTTATTAATGATATTATTTTAAAATATTGCTCTTAGACGGTTAAAAATAAGTATAATTAAGAAAGAATCGATCCAAGTAGACAAATAGTTCGAAAATCAACAAGTATAAATGCACCATATGATGAAATTGAAACATAAAAACTAGTTTTATATGTATATTTTCAAGATATATGCACTTGTTTATGCGTAGTAGCACACTTAATTCTGTCCCTGCACACCACCATATAAGGATGTGAAACCTTGGAGGGAGGGGAAGGAAAAAGAAAGATATTGATGGCGGCTATGAGAGAGAGAGAGAGATTCAAGATCCATGTGCTCGAACTTATAACATCTATTTTGAGCACTTATGCCACTCTCTAGGCCTCGACAATTAATACTGCCATGTTTCCCCCTTTTGAGACCTTTTTTTACCGGCCCCCTTGGGATCTTGAAATTGAAAAAGACAAAAAAGAAGAAGAAAAGAGGGTACATAGGTTATTTGTAACGCATTTTCATATGAGGTGAGTTTCATATATGTATAGGTCCCATCTGAGAAGGGTGTTACAAATAACGGCTTCACTGAAAATTTTCTCAGAATGCATAATCTTCAATGGTGTCACTAGACAACTATGTAATTAACAAAAATTTAAAAGGACAACTCTTTTATTCTTTTAGTACATATCACAAATACCACAATGGGATATTTTTCATTAGTTGATAATGTCATCACATAATGTCATCCCTTGTCATTCATTTAATATATACTCCGTCTTAGCTTGGAAAGGTTTGATACGTTACTTTTAACCTAAATTATATTTGCCTATCAAAAAATAAATAAAAATAAATGTGTTCACAGGCAAAGGTGGAGTCGAGGTGGGCCAATAGCTTGGAAAAGGTCTCATATGTTACTTTCAACTTAAATTATGTTTGCCTATCAAAAAAAAAAAAAACTTAAATGTGTTCACAGACAAAGGTGGAGTCGGAGGGAGGCCAAGAGCTCGAAAAAGGTCTCATACGTTACTTTCAACTTAAATTATTATTTTTATTGTGCATATTCGTTTATTCTACACGAAAATTCTGGCTTCGTCATTGTCCGGAGGCAACTAAGGCAAGTTCCATTTATGCCAGTGGGGGGTGGTGTGTGAGTATACTATTCCCCATTGACCTATTATTATCCAAACCATCAAGTGGTCAAATACTACTTTCATAATTTATTAGTTGGTGCCTTGGTGGGGACTGCACATTCTCATTTCACGACTACGGCGAGTCGAGTCGCGCTGCTTTAAATTATCTCAATTTTAAGCTGCTTCCTTGAGCCGTTACTCACTCGCCGGCCGCAAACACATCGGACGGAGTCAAGATTTTTCCTAGTTTAATTTAATAGGTTGTCGAGTGACGGGAGCTGTTGCAAGCCGTTTCTAATTCGGCTTTCTACTTGAAATCTAATTTGGAGTATAACTGTATTTACAAGATCAATGAATAACGTCTCTTTCGCATTGACTATGCCAGTCTTTTTTTTTTTCGTAGACTCGAACTCCAGACTTTCTCTTTAAAGTGATCAAGTAACACTACCTGATGAGCTTAGAAACACGGAGGAAGGTCTTGTAAAGTTTTTTACTGACCAGTCTGGCCCATTTGCAATTTTTTTGGCCCGTAATAATAATCAGATCCGTTCATTTTGTAGAGCTTGTCGAGACCTTCTACTTCGAAAAAAAAACATGTTTGTCAGTTATCAATCGACGCCTGATAGGAACACATTTTTCTTTGAATACATGCACTTATTGCGGGCCCGGAATGGGGTCCAAAAAATTTGCAAATGGATGGAAATTTGACCGTAAAAAACTTGACAGGACCCTTCCCCAAGAAACACATCTCACTAATCTGAGAGCAATTCCAATCCATTTCTAAAACTCTAAAATAGAGAATGGATGTAACATATTGATGAAAGATTTTGTATTTTTTCCTCTTTTTGCACTTATGAGAGAATATAGGAGGGATTCATTGTACTTTTAAAAAATTTGAATCTCCAAATTGCTTTTGATTCTCAAAAAATGGACACAAAATCTCTAAAAGTACAATGTGTCCCCCTAGATTTTACCATAAAATACAAAACATCATGAATAAATTACAAAATCTCCCTTCAATATGTTACTTCCATTCCACTAAGCACTTTTAGGACTTTTTTTATTTTGTTCTTATTCAAAAATTTTTGCATTTTTAATTTTGCGCATCACTTTTTCGATTCTAAGTAAAAAAAAATGATAATTTTTATCCAAATATTTACGAAAATATCCAATTTTAAGCAAAAAAAATTAGTCAAAAAAGTAGTAAAAGTTGAGCGGAACGGTTCTAAAGCCTACAAATCCAACCAATAAAACAAAAAAAACAAAACAAAACGCAAGCTTGGGCTTGCGGCTCAGGCCGAGTCAACCAGCCGGCTAAAACGATCTTCAAAAAGTAAATGCAGCCGCCCCTCCCACTACTACTAATGTCTACTATACATCTCACCCACACAGCCAATAACAACTCTCCACCAACGTAGCCCCCTCCACGACCGTCCAAATCACCGTCCCCACGTTCTCATCCAACGCCCAAAAAACTCCCACGTAACCCTCTCTTATCATCAAATTAAACGGCCACAAACACTCCACGTGTCAACCCCATCCGATATTATACCCCCGATCCAACGGACCCGCCATTCCCCCTTCCTCCCCATTCCCCTTTCCTTCCTATCCCAAATCCCCTTCCAATTTTCCGGGAAAATCTCCACCGTCTGTCCAATTATCCCGGCAAATTCGAGACTTATCAAATTCTCCATGTATATTTCCTGATAACTCTTCTTGTTTTTTGATAACCAGGTGGCCGGCGGTTGCGTGCACCTTGACAAATCTCGGGATTCTAAAGTTGACGACCGGGGCAAAACCCAAAAAAAGATTAAGAACACCATTTTGAACATGAGACGTTAGGAGGGACCAAACCTTAAGTGCCAGACTTTGATTGCGCTGGACCAATCCTTGGGGTTATACTTCTTGACGATTTAAAGTGTTCAGACCAGTTTGTGTGCCTCTTGACTGATGGCGGATTCGGACAACGAGTCGGGAGGGCAGAGCGGGGCGAACAGCGAGCTGTCGGCAAGGGAGCAGGACAGGTTCCTGCCGATCGCGAACGTGAGCAGGATAATGAAGAAGGCCTTGCCGGCGAACGCGAAGATATCCAAGGACGCAAAGGAGACGGTGCAGGAGTGCGTGTCGGAGTTCATAAGCTTCATCACGGGGGAGGCGTCGGACAAGTGCCAGAGGGAGAAGCGGAAGACGATCAACGGCGACGACCTGCTGTGGGCCATGACGACGCTGGGGTTCGAGGAGTACGTGGAGCCGCTCAAGGTTTACCTAGCCAAGTATAGGGAGATGGAAGGGGAGAAGACCGCCGGTACTGCCGGCGGAGGGAAGGAAGGATCCTCCGGCGGTGGCGGCACCGGCGGAGGAGGAGGGTTTAATGGTGGTGGTGGTGGTGGGATGTACGGAGGGATGCAGCAGGGGGGTATGATGATGATGGGGCAGCAGCACCATCAGGGACCGATGTACGGCGGATCGGGTTATCAGAGGTCACGGTAGGTGGCGGCGGCGGCGGTGGCGGAGGAGTCCGATTTTATGCACCCGCTCTGGTGTAATAGTATTACTAGTATTCATGTGAAAACAGTTGAACTCACCTCTCCAAGTGGCTGTACAAATTTGTATTGGAGTAAGAATGCATGGCAGTGGGTTAATCTCAGACCACTCCTAAATTATTTAGGCCTATTTTTTTTTTTTTTTTGCCTTTTTTTTTTTTTTTTTTTTAACAACGTTTTTGCGTAATTTGTTTACCAGATTCATAGAGCTGTTTGTATGTTCTTTGTTTTTTGTTTTTACAACTTCTGTGAATTTCAAGGGGTAAATGTGTAATTGTGACAAGAAAAATGGGGAAATTAGAATGGCCATGTCATACAGAGTGGTAACTAATTAATTGGAAAGATTTTGTTGCTTTTGGGCTTGTGTACATGGGAGTGCAGTTCAGATGTACATGGATGGAAATGGAATGGGTAAAATGGTAATCCTTGGCAAGACCGGTTAAAAGAGCATACCATTTTCGCTCTTCTTTTCGAGCATTACCCACAGGACGCGCGTGAAAGCACGAGCAATTGAAGGCAAACGGCCGAGAAAATTTTAGTTTTTGCTCGATAAATTAAGTCGTGCCTGCCATGCCCTGCCTTACCCGCTGACAAGCAATCGGCTTGCCATGCCTTGGCTAGACCGGTTAAAATAGCATGCCGTCCGTGGTGGTTGTTGGGAAAGAAGAATAGTTTGTCTTGCTCTTTTATAGTATACCTGCAGATGTGGAAAGGAATCCATCTTATGACAGTCATAGCTAGCTATCTTTCTACACTAAATAGGAGTATTGTACTAGCATTTCCATTCTTAGTCTTTGAGATGATTGCTACATGTTGATGCCACTCTTTCTTCGGCTAAACCAATAGAACACATGAATAGGGATGAAACCCAACTTCCACTTTAGTGCAAGGCTGTTATAAGTTGGAATTTTTTTTTTTTCCTGATGGGAGTAGAATTAATATTGTACATAGGGCTTCGCTCGCTTTCAGGAATTGAATACAACAATTGACTAAAAGAATGTGTTTGTTTTCGGGAATTGAAGCACCAAGTTCAGTTGCATGTGAATCATACAAAACCGTGAACAAATCTGATTATCTCGAATAATACTGTGGCCAGGATGTATGAAGTTGTACATGCATGATCTCAAAATTTTAACCTTTTGTTGCATTAAATTAAGTGTCAAGAATGAACTCACACGACAACTTGTAATGTAAACTCATGTTAAATCCAACCAATCTAACATATCTTTAGAAAAGTGGCATTGATGATCTTTTTACTACTATTAATGTTATAGAGGAATCTCATATCTTTTGTCGTATCGTCACCTCAACGGTAATTCAACAAAAACATAGCCCTGATAACGATTGTTTCTGCTCAATTTTCTCCCACTTCGTTATCCTTAGGCATCTAAATTGGTATAGCGTACATGTATTTTTATCATGGCGATACACATATATAAGTTATATGTGATTATTCGGTACCAATGGTACAAGTACAAAACATGGGATGGTTACGAAGATAGCTGAAATTGGTGATTTAGGGAACTGAGATTCACCCACTTTTAGCTTTGCAGTACAAGCTGGATGAAGGTCTAAAGATGTGATTTCCATAATTGTAAGCTCTCTATGCATGGGACCATGGGTACCTATAAGGTAGTTTAATAAAACAAGGACAGTCGGTGAGAGTCCTGTGAGGAGAGAGAGAGAGAGAGAGAGAGAGAGAGAGAGATAGATAGATTTGTTTCTAATAGGAGAGAATCCAGTCCTGTGAGGAAGTTAGGGTTATCTTGTTTGCGGGGGAGAATGGTTTCAAGTGCCATTCATCATGTCCAACGACTTCTATAAATATATATTGAGGGGTGTTTCCACCAACCTAAAAGTTATGGACTACAAGTTTTTTGTTGTCTTTATTCAAAAAAATTCACTTTTGTTAGTTTCGTAATATCCAATTTTTTTTAAACATCAGAAAAGTAAAAAATTGTGACTTTTACCCAATTTTTTTGAAAAACATTCAACAAAAGTTAGCTTTTTGAGATTTTTCTTGAATATTTCTAAAAATACTTGTGTAAAAGTAATAATTTTTCACTTTTCCGATTCTTCTCATCGAGACGGACCAATAATACGTAAAAATTTGGCACAAAACTAACAAAAATAAATTTATTTTTTTAGATAAGAACAAAATAAAAAAATTAGAATCCACTAACTTTTAGGTTAATGGTAACACCCCTGAGACTCACACCTTCAAGCACTTGTTGCATGTATATGTGGACTGGGTATTTGTGATATTGTACTCTTCTTTTTCGTTTGATTGGTTTACATAGTACAACCAATTACTTTAGATATTAGAAATGCTGGGGACACGCCTCTCAGCCACTCTCCAGACACTCCTCTCTCACAAGTAGTAGGCTCCACACATCTGCTGGCTCCAGTACTGCTTGTGAGAAAGGAGTGTCTGGGGAGTCGCCGAAAAACGTGTCTGTAGCATGAGTGATTTATTTTACGGTTCCACCCTCAAATAGGACTATGAGGACAGTCAGATCAAGTTCCATACTTCCATATACTGTTCTAACTACTCAATGATCAAGTGGGCTTTTAGAGTTGGGCGGCAGTCAGCCAATTGTACAGTCATGAGTCCATAACAAAAGCTAGCCAATGGATGGCCTCATGGCCCAAAGAATTTTTAGTGTCAGTCTCCCTCTCACCTCACTTCTTTTACAACCACATCCAAACACACACTCAAATACACACCCGCATATACTAGAGTGTGCAATGCGTGTGGAGCCCACACACTTATATATGTGGGTATGTATTTGGGTGTATAAATTGAACGTGGTTATAGAATTATTGTTTTTGTTTTTGGCCGATACTCAAGTCTCACCTCACTTCATCTCATCGCTGGTCAAAGTTGAAGTAGTTGAGCAGCCAATCACTGTATCCTGTACACAAATAATGCACTCCACCTAAGGAGAAATTTTTCAGTGCGGGGTGGGCACGGGCCATGTGTCTCGGCCATTCAAATGTGTTTTGAACGACACAGATTTGTTTGGGTAATTTTTAATTGTAAAATTATCAAAACACCCCCTCAAGCCCAAACAAATCTAGACTGCCTAAAATACATTCGGAAGGCCGAGATGCGTGCTCGACACCACGTGGCCTGTGCCCAACCCGCACTGAGGCCCCGTTCCGGAACGTGAAATAAGTACTTATTTTTTAAGAAAACAATTTCAAGTTAAAAAATGATGGGTTTATTGAAATCTAAAAATATGTAATATGGATCTTATTTGAAAGATCTCATTGAGATCTTTAATATGGTGAAAAAAAATTAAAATTTTTTTTTTATTTACATTATTTTTTAGTTTGAAAATATAAAATAAGTACTTATTTTTTAAGAAGGTGTTCTGAAACGGGCTCTGAAAAATTTCTCCCACCTAAGAGGACAAGACAACACATGAAGTGCACAACATCCACTTACAAAAGTCACCTTCGTCCCACAATCAAATAATACTAGTACAGTAGTACTAACAACAAATTAAGGAAAATGCTAGGATACATGAAAGTGTTCATAATGAAAAAGAACATGAAAGAGAAATGAACATTTTAGATTTACAGTGTTGTGAATTTAGATCGTTCATTTATATTTCCTGTTCATTTTCACAAAACACTAAAATATGTCGTATCAATCCCAACAACAAGAAGTCACAATCGCAGATAGCATATTTAGAGATGGACTTATTCAAGGAGTCGCAGTAAACAGGTTTATTACAGAGCTTTTCAATCTCACTCGTCTGTCTCGACAATCAATAATCCGAGTTTTAAAGAAATTTTTTCGGGGAAGAGTTTAAACTTCTCCAAAAAAGTTTCTAAAAAATCCGAACAGTCCAAAACACTTTTGAACTCACGCTATTGACTTTGTAAAACCTTATTCGCGAAACCCTCCGTAAATAAGATTTGCTCATTTTTCTTAAAGAAAACTTCATAACCATAAGTTTTCCTTCTTCCTTCTTTTCCTTCTCTCTTAGGTCCCGTTCTGTTAAGATTATTGGCTTTGTTCGTTTAAGAGTTTTGGATATTTTAGTTTTGGTAGTGGGTGGAGAAAGAAATAGGATAATGATTGGGAAGATGGATAATGAATGGAAAGAGATAGAGAGATAAATAAAATTAATAATTGGAGATATAAGGTAATGATTGGAGAAAGATATAGGATAATGATTGAAAAACAAAGTTAAAACAAAGTAAATATAGGAAACGAACAAGGCCACATATTTTTTAAGTACTTATTTTTCACTTTATGAGATATGTCATTTGCATAATACATCATATTTAATTCAAAAAATAAGTAATTTACTTGAAAAATAAATATTTTATTTTAGTTAGTGAAACACAACTGAGTTGTTCGAAGCTTGATAAAATTGGATTGGAGATTGGTCCACGGGAATTGAATCTAAAGGTCTGCTCGTTCTAGAATACCTACTTAAAAAATAATTACTTATTTTATTTTTTCAAACTCAAAAATAATGTGAATAAAAAATACTTTTTTTAATTTTTTTTTTACCATTCAAAATATCTTAATAAAATCTATCAAATAAAATTTATATTGCTAAAAAAATTATTTATATAAATATATTATTTTTAGCTTAAAATTACTTTCTTAAAAAATACTCAAACACTCCTGCTTAAAGTTAGTTCTAGAACGGGCCCGACGGGAACAAACAACGAACAGGGTGTACCCAAGCTACAGAGTTGGAAGATCACAACCGTTGATCTTGAGGGAAGTAGTTGGCAGCACATCGCTGTCCACGTGGCTGACATGATCTGACACCATCATTCCAGGCTGTTGTTTTTATAGTTATACGTACGATCCTGCCGACACTTTAGCCGGTCCCACTAGGCCCACCACACAGGAATAAAATTCTCAGCATTTTTGTAAGCTAGGGAAAAAGTGATCAACCAATAATTAAGAGGAAGATCTAACCCTTAATAACCATGATTAAGGTGGAGAAACGGAGAATTTTTTCAGTGCCCAACGGCTATTGCTTCGTTCAATCCGATATATGGAATAATACCCCAGCGTAGGGTCTAATACGTCAGTTGAAGCATGATAATTCGGAAGTTCGGGATTGTACCCAAGGGAATAATTAATACGGTTTTGCTGGATTTGTAGATGCAAGTAAGAGCTTTCGGCTTTTAGACAGCCAACTTGATTTTACGTGTGTAGTGGAAATGAAAAGGGACTAAATTAAAAAGCGAATAAACTAAGATAAAAGGCAGGTTAGGTCTAAGAATTGCTAACACTCACGACTCAAGTTAAACTGCATTTCTCACCCAAATACGCGATTCAGGATACACAATCAAGGTTCCCGAATCGGAAAATAGAATGGTTCGATTAACAAGCTAGCTCTATAATTTATTTAGCAAATGCCTCGTGCGACAGAGCTCCAAGTATCATGTGTGGTAGGTAGGCGATGCTCCTACCTACATATGATCAAGGAGATTAACACCTTAGCTATTTGACAAATAAAACCCGAACCCCGCATCGATGATTGAAACCAAAGGTTTAAATTTTATGGTGAAAAACGCAATTCTACTTGAGCTAGGAGGTGCTAGTCACCCCATGACCTAACCTTGAAAAACTACTCACCCATATCTATTGAGATAGGAGCAAGTGAAAATCTACTTAGCATAATTGAATTGATAACACTAGAAGAAAATTGGAATGAAAAATAAATCGGAAGATTCACTACAACTTTAATAAAGAAGACAATACCAAAAACTAATTAATGAAAATAGAAAATAAATATTCAAGACTGGAAATGAAGAACATTCAAGAACAAAAACAGATCTAGATCTAGATCTACAATGATGTAAGCAAAAATCTATTCTACTCTTCCAGGTACGCCCTAGATTCTTCAGGAGATGCTTCAAAATTCCCCTCCTAGAGCCCTCGGTATCGATGGCAACAGGCTTATGCTGCTGTGATAAGAGCTTCGGCATTGATGTAACTTATTTCTCTCCATCGATGCCGAGCTCATTAGCTGCCTCCCTGGATAAGCCCCTCGGCATCGATGTAACTTCCTTTATCCCATCGATGCCGAGCTCAATAGCTCTAGCCGCTGAGCTTTGCCTTGCTTCTTTGCCTTGCCTTGGCGAGCCGTCGGGTCACCATCTAGCCATTTCTGCCTAGGCTTTGGACTTTAAAACTCCTTTATTTGGATGATTTCCTACAAAACAGAAATAGCAAACTCTACGAGCAAAAGCAGTTAAAACACTATTTAACGATTAAATTGAACTTAAACTAGAAAACTAATGCACCCTTAATGACATTATCGGGTGCTTATCAACTATATCCCAAGTGGTGCCGCTCGGCACTTCCGAGCAATCCAATACACTTTTGGATGACTCAAATTCAAACCTTCTCTCTCTTCTCACCCTTCCTCTTTCTCTTTCCTTTTTTTCTCTTAAAATCTGAACTGTCCAAAATCGCATCAGAGGGGTTCAGATGTGCTGAGCGGACATCACGTGGTATCCACTTGGCATTGAAAAATTCCTCGGAGAACCGACAAGGGTCACCCGTATGATGTAACCATAAAATCTATCTGTCAATCACAAAAACTATTTTATCGAGTGTGTTTAGTCAGGATTTTATTCACGTATGGTGTAACTATAGGTGGCTTCATGGAATATGCTTTCCCAATAGATTTATTTTTTTTATTTTTAGTTTTTTAATTCCCCGATCTGCTAAGGTACTTTTTGAGTAATGCTAGGGTATATAAAGAAAACTTATTAGTCCGAAAGTGTTCTAAAAAAAACAATCAGACTCCGTTCGTTTAAGGGTTTTGGATTTTGAATTTTAATTAATATTCTATTTATCTTCGATTATTACTTTCATTTTTCTCTCTAACTCTATTCAATCATTACCATTATTTTCAATCATTACTCTATTCACTCATTACTAACAAATCCAAAATCCTAAAACGAACATGGTCTCAGTGGTTGAGATTCACTTTGATGATTGGGTTCCACACATCAAACTGAATCTCAACCACTAATTGCTCTTTTCGGGACACTTTCGTTGTAAGTTTTCTTTGTCCTTAACATCAATGTTTTTTTTAAGTAATTATTTCTTGATTTACGAGACAAGTCATTCTCTCATAATATATCACATTTAATTCAAAAAATAAACGGAAAAGATATAGGTACCGACGGATTTCCCACCGAAATCGTACCGACAGCCCCGCCGGGCCGTCGGTATGATTTCTGTGGGAAATCCGTCGGTACGGATAGCAGCACTCAAAAATAAAAGTCAATTACTTATTTCTCTTAGAAAGGGGCCTAAATGATCGGCAAGCGCTATGCTTTAGCTCCGTTTGGTACACTGATGGGTGCTAGTGCTACAACAATTGATCGTCTGTAATTGAGACGGGAATGGAGTGTGGTTATGTATTTGAAAAAGGAAGACGAAGCGAGTGAAACCCGTCCCAAAACCCCTCATTGCCATACCCCTCTGCTATCTATTCACGTTTTGAATCAACTTTTTTTTTTTTCAGGACATTTTCCAAAGGCATTCTCTTGTAAAATGCAAGTATACTTTTCTTTTTGTTGAAGTGATTGAATGTTCTTTTCGTGGGAGAAGGTAGAAGTGTCTTAACATGAATCTACACCGACACAGAAAACTTGAGGGCATCAGAAACCTAACAGCAAAAGAAAAAGACCCCAGCAATATATTAGAGGCATGGCATTGACAGCTAAAATTGGACAAAACAAAATCTCACATCGTTGGGTATAGGAAAATTAATTTTTCAATGACCTGTAATAAGACTAGTAACCTATTTATATATCTCAAGTTCTGTTACTAAACTTTGAGATTTCAAAACTAGTCGACGTGGTCTTAATTGCTGATTTGAACACCAAATTGTCGATATATTAAAAATGCTTAAATAACGAGTTTTTTTTTTCCCACTAGTTGACATGATATACAATTGTTAACAGAAGTTACTAGCCAAACCATTCATTTTCGGAAAGCACTTTTTTTTTCCTATTTATCTTCACAAAAGTGTAGTATGTGATGTCATGGACAACTTAAGTGACGGTTTGTCAAATGGGTTGACCCAGTGATCCTAGCCAGGAACTTTGGAATTTGCTTCCTACTCATGTCTCAGGTTCGATTCTCCTTGTTGCCACCTCACCTCTTGAGTAAGCATGAAAATGGCCTCGAGAGAGACTGTATGAATTAATCCGAGATGCGCGCAAATTGACCCGGAACACCCTGCATTACTAAAAAGGAAATTAACACCTAACAAAAGGTATGAATGAATGACGACCCTAAGTTCCACTTACTAGTAGTGGATACACATGTGTGGCCAAACAGACCGTTCATCAAATGATGGTACTCCAATGCTACAAAAAGCGCACTTGTTGAAGAAATTGATGCTTTGCTTGCCCTTTTGGCCTTTACCATCATCACTCCCAAGGTCTAAATGTATTTGAAGTGCTTTCCCAGCTCTAGAACCTGAGCATCTGAACGTGGGTGTGTTTTGGTTAGACATTCATTTGCAGTACGGAAAGTTCTGGAACTGGCCTGTTAAAGAGGGGCTTAAATAGGTACACCATAATATTCACCTGCACATCAAAGCCCTTTTTCCCTGCAAAATCAAAACCAACTGTAATCTTATACTACTTCAAATTGCTCACCGTTGCAAAGGCAAAAGAGCTTAGTCATGATCGCCTGGTCATATAATCATACAAAATGACCGAATTCGCTCCTGCTATCGATCGTCTCTCTGCGCTTACGTTCTCGATTCTCGCACTCACGAATTATAGTTGTTTGTAAGATTTTCGAAAGACGCTTTCTCGCTCACGTAACTGCACGCACATTATGCGACCATGGAGATATTCCGTCACACAATCATCTGGTAAGATTATTTTGCTCTACTGACAGACAGTAGTACTACACAATCAACTTTAGATAATCAGAAAACATACATGTCCAATGTGGGTCCCACCTAGCCTGGCCAACCACTTGCTTTGATCCCATTCTAGAGAAAGCTCATCCTTGCAAGAAACGATTGGATGACACATTCCTTCACTCAGGCCACACAGACCTGACTATAATAATAAGGTGATTATGAAATACAAGAAATGGGAAGCAGATGCCAAATTGCAACTATACAATCACACACATTATATTCACACTTGACACTAACACAGTGTTCCCCCACTCACACTTCAAAACTTCAAACCCTCCGGCCGCCGCAATGCGGACTTTTCCGGCACTCCCCCTTTCTCTCCTCCTCCTCTCGCTCTCTCTCCTGATTCTCCTACCGTCGGCCTCTCACGCCCACAACATCACCCGCATCCTGGCCAAACACCCGGATTTCTCCACCTTCAACCACTACCTGACCCTCACCCACCTCGCCGAGGAGATCAACCGCCGCGAGACCATCACCGTGTGCGCGGTGGACAACGCGGCCATGTCCGACCTCGTGTCCAAGCAGCTCCCGCTGTACACCGTCCACAACGTCCTGGCCCTCCACGTCTTCGCCGACTACTTCGGCTCCAAGAAGCTCCACCAGATCACCAAGGGGTCCACCCTCACCGCCACGCTTTTCCAGGCCACCGGCAAGGCTTCCGGCACGTCCGGATACGTCAACATTACTGACCTCAAAGGTGAATGATATGATTGTCAATTTATCTATCTATATATAATTTTACATTCAACGTTCACATTCTGAATTAATTCCATAATAATAATCAGCGGTGGAACAGATCTTTAGAGAATGAAATCTACCAATGTATTAGTGATATCGTGAACATAGTCACAAAAATGTTATAGGAAGTTTTATTACTTTTGTTAATGACCAAATTTTCATCCCAACCACTCAATGTTATTGTTCCGTACACTTTACGATAAGCTTCATAATATCATGAGCAATGCTAGTTACACAAAAAAAATGTATCCCGAAAAGGTAAATCAACAGTACAAATTTGCAAATGTACCCCAAAATTACCCCAAAAAAGTGATTCACAAATGTACCCCGAAAAGGTAAATCAACAAATTGAATATGTACCGTGGATTTACCTTTTCGGGTACTTAAAATTATTGATATTGTGTTGTGAAGCTTCATGGACCACTAGATGAGTTTTCTATCCATACGGGCTGTTTAACATTCGTGATACGCATATACACTAATGAGTTTTAGCTATTTAAATTAAGATATGCATATACACTTTCACAAATTTTATCCTACATTGTACTATTTGCATCAAGTCTAATGTACCTTCGATTTGAGTGATTCTTTACCCCATGAGGAGTGTAATCTCTCAATAAGAACGATTGCGTATATCGTTCTAAATCTTCAAAAGTCATTTGTGTTACTAGTTAGAAACTCCTTTTTTTTTTTTAATCAGCAAAAGAAACTTCACTTGAATATGATACTGATTGTCGTGCTCCACAATTACACCAAGTTTTTCTATTTTCACTTATTTATCTAGGTAGATGGTCTCTCTATTTATTTATTTGTAGAGTGTGATTGATGGTATCATTATTATTACAATGGTTTAGTTTGATTATCTAATTAATTAAACCATTTAATCACAATTTATGTTTTTTTGCTAACAAAATTAAGGGGGCAAGGTGGAGTTCGGGGCGGAAGAAAGCGACGGAAAACCCAAGGCCACATACGTGAAATCCATCGAAGAAATGCCGTACAACATCTCCGTGATCCAGATCAGTCGGATCCTGACCTCATCCGAGGCCGAAGCCCCGACTGCGGGTCCGACCCTGAACGTCACCTCGCTGATGTCCAAACAAGGCTGCAAATCCTTCTCCGACCTCCTCATCAGCTCCGGCGCTGTGGACACGTTCACGGACAACCTCGACGCCGGGCTGACCGTCTTCTGCCCGAGCGACGCGGTTCTGGCCGCGTTCATGCCCAAGTACAAGAACCTGACGGCGGCCGGGAAGCAGTCGCTAGTGCTCTACCACGGCGTTCCGGTGTACCAGTCGATGCAGACGTTGAAGTCGAGCAACGGATTGACGAACACGCTGGCGACGGACGGAGCGAGTAAGTTTGATTTCACGGTGCAGGATGACGGAGAGGACGTCACGTTGAAGACAAAGGTACGTGGCAAAATAAAGCTTTACTGTAACAAAAGTGCTACACACACAACCAATCTCTAACTATTCATTGTCATGATAAATGGTCAAGATTCACTTAAACTATTTTCCATAAAAGTTAGACTTTTTCTTGAAAGAATTTTTTTTAAATCTAGATTGTTCAAATACATCTAGACGATCAGAATTACGCACACCACCAACATGCAAGTAGCATTTTAAGAATCCCCATAATTTGCCTTTTTTAAATGAAAATTCTCTGAACATAAGTGGAGAAAAAACTTATTCCTTCTGTCCCAATTTGTTTGTTCAATCGTCGAAATACGTGTTTTTCAAAAATATATTTATATCTTACAATTTATAATGTTTTTTATGATTTTGAAAATTTTATATAATAAAACTAATTGAGATCTATCAAACAAGATCAATATTACATATTAAAAATATTACGAATTGAAAATTATAGCCAATTCTTTAAGAGGTCAAACGCTCTCAAAAAGTCAAAAAATGGGACAAACAAACCGGGAAGGGGAGAGTATTAAAAACGCACTGGGATAAAAGTTGGTTTTGGGGAGCTAAAGCCGATTAAAGTCAAATTTTCAGGCACAAATTTGTCTTTAAGTCATTGGAATTTGGATGTACTCCTTATATGTTCCACATACTTTCATTGTGTGAAATTTATGTCATTTGAATTATTCAAGACACTTTTTCAAAAATATGTGTAGCATTGCTCTTTTTAAAAGATAACTATTTATGTTTATATAAGAGAATGTACAACAATACTAATAGGTAAAAGAATTAATAAAAGACTAATTTTATTTATTTAAGCTAGTTACTTTGTTCATGCTCAATCTAAAACATTGTTTATTTTGAATTTCTTCACTGAAAATATGTGGATTTCTTTTACTTTCAATGCAGTTTTTAAAGTTGAAATGATAAAGGAGAGAGAGTCCATGCTTAAAGCTTTGTTTGGAACATGTCGAAAGGAAGATAAAGTTTTTAAAAATTCCTTCTTTTGTTTTGGTTTGAGAGGATGGATGAAAATGACAAAATAGTGTTCTAAGAATAGTAAATTTCCCCCTCATTTTTTCATTTTTTTATTAATTATTTTCTCACTTTTCACGAGTTCCAAAAACAGAGCATAAAGAATAAATTAATGGTTAACTACTGAAAAAAGGACTCCAATATATTCTTATTTGACTGGGCACTGGAACAAATGTTAATTTAGCTAGCTATTTAACTAGTAGTTTTGTACATTTCTAATGCAGAAATGATACCCACACAGATAAACAGTACACTGATTGCAATGTGGGGCTCATTATGGGTCTCACAAAAATGATCCAAGCCGTTCATTAAATTTAAAATATTTTTTTAAAGGTTTTCGCGAAAAATCAGATCAATCCGATACCTATAGGTGCTTGATTCGATTATCTAACTTCTCATTATCCTGAAATCCAAATGAAAAATTAAATAATTGAATCGAGCACTTATAAGTATTGGATTGAGCTAATCTTTCATGCGAACCTTTGAAAAAATATTTTACATTCAATGAACGGATCGAATCGTTTTGTGGGACCCATAATGAGCCCCACACAGCAATCCATGCACAGAATCTGTGCACAATTGCTGTGCGAGTAGCAGCTCTCTTCCTAATGTGCACTAAAACTTCAAACTATTGCACTTGCTTATTCTTTCCATTCGTAGACATAGTATAATTTTTCCTTAACAGGTGGTGACGGCGACGGTAACTGGGATTGTTGTGGACCAAGAGCCGTTGATTGTATACAAGATTGATAAGGTCTTGTTGCCGGCGGAGCTGTTCAAGCCCGCCGCGGCGGCGCCAGCCGCGAAGGGAAAGAAGGGCGAGGAGGACGCGGAGGCACCAGGACCAGACGCGTCGGATGATGATGCGGCGGATCTGACAGCCAGCGATAACGGGACTGCGAGATTGTACGGTGGAGGTTTAGTAACGGCGGTATTGGTGTTGTGGTCGGGTGTTTTCGGGTTGATTTGAGAAACCATGTTGAATAAAAGGACTGCATAGCAGAAAAAAGAATTGTTATTTTTTTTGGCCTTTTTTTTTTTTTTTTCTTTTTTCCTTCTCAAAGAGGAAAATAAAAGAGTTCCTGTTCTCCCTTTTCCCTTTTGGAAAACAAATATCGATTTCATTATTGTATTTGTAATTATTTGTGTGTAAACAAAATTTCATTTTGTGGTTAGTGATACTCAATAAATTTCGTTTAGTGTGTTGTCACGTTTGTTTGGATTATCAATGAGGCGAAACATATAAAAATCAGTTTAATACTTTCATCTCATTTTTACTGAAAAAGGTTTAGAAATATTGTTTGGATAGAGGGAAGTTACCACTACATATATGACATCTGTTGGGCTCTCCATATTGCATATTTGTTAGAATGATTTTTCTGACAAACATGAGTATGAGTTTAAACTATCTTTGTTGGCAGTGGAAAGTTGGAAAACTGTAATTTTTCTGCCGCCGCTATTTTGGATCCCACGGTGCATTTATTGTAATCATCTGAACTTGATAAAACATCGATAGGTATATTAGAAACTCAATTTTGATTTATGAAATAGTATCTTGCACATTAAATTTTAAAATTATTGACCGATCCAAAATCGTCCATTTACAACTTAACTGTATCATTATACGCGTCTCACATATAATTCGCCTTTAACGTTGTAATCTATAATACATAACCAATTTTGTTAAATATCCGTTAGAAATCTAGTTTTCTTTTCTTTGCTTTTGCTTTTTGAAATCTAGTTTTCTTAAACTCCTCAATAATAGCAAAAGGGTGAACTCATTTTTTGAATGATTTTTTTTCATTTACCATCTAATTGTATTTCCATATATAGTCCACTTTTTTTTCTTAATTTAGAAAATAACCATCTAAGTTGCTACAAGTTTGTTTGGAGAACAAAATTCAATAGGGACTGTCGGTGCCCAACTGTAGGATCGAGGAAATTAAATGAAACTGATGCCAACTGTCACAAGCTCAAAATCATGTCTCCACCATTATTTGGGACCCTTGGGATTTTTTTGGTTCAAAGTCAGCCGGTCCATTACCTTTCTGGCAACTTGCCCGCCCATAATGATTTCCGAACATTCACAGTCGCGTAGACAATCGATTATGTCGTTGTTAAGTGTCCTTTAGTAGTCTTCCCGGATTTGTTTACGGAGTTATTACGTCGGGTGCTCGCCCTTCAGTGTTCTTCAGTGTATTATATCTCTATAATGCGATCCTCGGATCTTTTTTATATCAATGACAGCGATCTTCTTCTTCTGAAAGAAAAAAAAAAAAGTCGGTTCATTCAATGTGAGGAATTTTGGTGTTACTCGGCTAGTGGGGCACAGCTCACATGTGTGGTTAGATTGGTGTTCTTTTGTTTTTGGGTGAACATGTGGTTTGATTGTTAGGAGAGCAGGAATCTGTGGTTTGATGAAGCCTGCCTAGTCCATCGGGCTTAGCCGACCCGTCTGTTGGGCGGACCAGCCAAACCCGAGTAGCGATGTGTTGGCCTTGGGTATAAGTGTTGAAACCCGACCCATCAACCCAACTCATAATAAGCCTGCCCGTTTACCCGGCAGGCTTACGAGTGAAAAATGACATAACCCTTATCTCGCCTTTCAGTGTAGCCTACGATATTAGGTGACATAGCACAACATAAGCCAAGACCCTCACTCCAACCATTTCACAAGTTTGCAAGGAGGGTGACCCAAAAAATTTCTAGCGTTAGTGAGAGTCGAACTAGAGACTTGTACAGTTGTACTTATAAGACACACTTACCTGTGCTTCTCTTACCACTAGAACTTAAACCTTTTTTTCCCATAATTGTAGCAGACGAATTCACCCTTGGGAGTGGTATAAGAAACAGAATAGTCCACATGGGCTAAAAACATGCAAGTTGGAGATTGCCCAACATTTGAAGCCTACATTTCTTGTTTTGAAGCAAAAATCCAAGAAAAAATCCTATGGAGCTGTGGCATCACATTCTCTCAAGCAAGTCCAAAGCAACAAGAGAGAGTTTGATCAACCACAGAACAGTACAGGAATTGAGACAAAGTGGTGCAATGGAGATGAAGTACTCACCATTCTGCAAAGAAACAGGATTTGACGAGTGAAAATCTGAGGCCATGAGCTCGAAATTCCCGGTGCAATGATCTTACGAGCAATTCTGAGAAAGTCAAGTGGCAGGTTGAGTTTTCGACAAAGAAGAGAGCGAGAAGGCAATAGATGAAGAGGAGGACCAAGGACTGAAATGCGAAGCCATATGCAATTTTATTGAAGGCAAAAAAGCTTAGAAATTGGTCACTAGAATAATACAGAGGCAAAGTGGTGTACCCATAGTTTTTGGTCCTTTTATGTTGTGAAACTGAAAGGAGACCAAAGATTGTTGAGAATGAAAGCAACTATTTACATGTTTCTCCCTCCACCAAATTAATCCTTCACCAATGTTTTGAGGACCATTCTTGTTTAGTTGCTATTTTAAGAATCGATTTTGCAGAAAAAAAAAATTCGGTTCACAGTTTGCCAAACAAATCGCGATTTGTGGAATCCTTTTGTCGAGGAAACGGTCTTTTTCCAATTTGTTGCAAATAGCTTACACCGGACAATAAATTAGAGTCGGAAGCATTGCATGTGTTGCTTTTCACAAGCAAGTTTTTGAAAAAAAAAAATTAATTCTCCAAAGCTGTTTCTGAAAACTGGAAGTAAATATAGCCGCTCGTGAGTTTGTCTTTCTCTAAGATTTCAAGGCTTGACATTCAGATGGTCTATTTTCGTGTCATTCTGCTTCCCATCTACCGTCCCATCTTGAGTGAATCTGTGCTTTTGTCGTACAGCAGGCAATCTTGCATCATGCAAAAAGTGTCAAGGTTTTGGACTTAGTGGAGAAAACTAGCCCAAAATGGCTTCAAGAAATTGTTTAAACTCCTCAAAATTCATGCAGCATTTGATCAGGACTACATTATGAAGGGGTATGCACGCATATTCTATCCGAGTATTCGAATACAGATCGAATGACCTTCGGCTGAAAAGGTACCGCGAGTGATTCAGAGAGAAGAGTCATTGCAGGATCAAGAGATTCAAACCGACTTTGCATTGCCAAAATCAGCAAGTGAAACAAAAAGGCTTGGTGCTTGATAGAAATGCAAGAGGAAAGCATTGCAGCAGATCAGATGAGAGCAGTTGGAGAATCAATTTAGAGAAGCATTCAGTAGCTTTACAAAGTAAGCACAAAGCAGCACATTCATTCTTATTTGAGTAAAACACCTCTAAGTTTTAACGTGACGGTTACAATAATTCATAGCTAACATAAGGAGGCAAATACCACAATCACAAAGGTTATATACAGATAATCACCATTACTTCAGCAATCACAACCACTGTGGCATCCATCAAAATCCATAAACGACCATTTTTCCGTCTCAATTCAAGCAAGGAGTGAAAAAGAAAATGTCATCAAGCCTATCGTTACTAGGCGAGTTGCCACCATACACCAGCAACCCAAGTTGGCCATTTCGATTCCCTGGCGCGAATGCGCACCACCCACGTGGCCCCGGATGATCATCGCCGGAGTTTGACTGGTCATCCAATTTTGTCCACACTCCTGTCTCAGTATCCAACATGTAGAAATCGCTAGAGAATTTCCCCGCACCAAGGTGTCCTAGGTCACTAGGATCCACTTCCCCACCATACACGAATATATGCTTCCCAATCCCAACCGTTGAGCACACACTGCGCGCCGTTGGTTTTTCGCCGCTTGTCTCTACCTCGACCCACTTTTCATCAACCGGATCAAAGCAGTGGACATCATCAAGCTCCACACCTGAGAAACCATACACAATCCATATTTTCCCCTGAGCCACAGCTAGCCCAGGTCCACCTCTAGGCTTGCAGTTTTCCCCTGGAACTGGAAACTTGACCCAAATTTTCTCGACAACATCATAAGCCCATAAATCATTTAACCGCCCAGTAACACCACACCCACCAAATACATACACCCGCTTGTCATCTGCGGTGGTTGAGTGGTAGCTCCGGTCAGGAGGTCCTGTGTCCCCACTAGAGATAAGGGTCCACTTGTTTGAATTTGTGTCAAAAGAGTATAGCTCATTGAGCTCCTTGTGTGTAGCGTCTCTACCACCAAATACATAAATGATCTCACCAACGGCCGCCATTGAGACACCAACACGAGGTGGAGGGACATCACCGGTCACTTGAGCTACCGACCATGTTTGTTCATTTAGGTCAAACACGTGCAGATTATTATCTACTGGTACGCGTGGTTTGAACTCACCTCCAAAGGCATAAGCTTTTTGTCCAACAATGGTGATGGCATGTGAGCTTCTTGCTCCAGGTCCAGTTCCATTTTGATCAAGCTGCATAAAACCGATTTCGTGTGAGAATTACCATTTGGTTTTTTCTGGCCTTCTATCGAACTAGATGGTTGTAGACTCTGGTCACTGATCTATAAACCATTCATATAACTTCTTTCTGTTATATTCGTCGTACAATCAAGATAGTCCCCCATGGTAATCGGAAGCAAAGGTTGGTTCAACACTTGACAAAGTAGTATCAGAAAATGAAGGTCATTTTTTCCGAATGTCTAGACTTTTTCAAACTTAAAGATCTAGTTATAAAGACAAATAAATCATGCTCCAAACATTTAAAAATTTGGCTTATTTGTATCTGAATCAGTTGGATTTTTTGACTTGTATATTATGTTTGGATCTTGGATTTAGCAGTAGGGTAAGAGAAAAGTTTATGCTTTCCCCTCCTTTTCCGTTGGATTAAAAACTGAAAGAAATTTAGTACTAAATGTTTGTCAACAAAATTCATATCTTTGTTTAATTTTACCAAAAAAAAATCGATAGTTCTTACAATTCCCTCTCTGTGACAAATCCAACATTGAATCAACCAAAAGAGTTCACCAGAAGACAACATGATTTCCAAAGGGACAACATATGTGTTACAGTATCTTACATGTATGCAAATATGTCTCCAACAGTGTATGTGTGCTTCTATACAACAAATAAGTAATAACAGTGGTTGTTAGGAAGTCAAAATGGGTATTCTGATTAGAACAGGATCCTCTCCCGGTCCTGTCTGGATCAAATCTGGGTCTTTCCTGGGTCCGTTTTGATGATCGAGATGCAAGACCATATAGTTTCTCCTTTTCGAAACTATATTAAACGATATCCTATTAACATAAATTTTGGCGTGCCTAATGTCCTCAACTAATGTTCTCAACGAGGTCTAAAATATAAACGGTCCTGATCATTTGATCATTTAAAACGACTCAGTAAGGGCCCGAAAATGGCCCGGACAGCAGGAATGACTCAGGAAGAGCCCGAAAATGGCCCGGACAGCAGGACAGGACAGCCCAATCCCTTAAAGAGAAAGAGATCTAAAATATAAACGGTCCAGATCATACAAAGGACCAGGAAGGGCCCGAAAATGGCCCGGACAGAACGGTCCAGTCCCTTAAAGAGATTGGACAGGATACTGTTCCATTCTGATCTAGGGCTCAAGCAAACTAAGAAATCATAACCGCGAACAGAAAATGAAACAATTGAGGGGATCAGTCGGATTCTGCGAATATTTCAAGTAAAGATGTGGGCAAACAGAGGTTGGGATTCAAGTGCTTATACCAGAGGGAACAGAGAATCAAACCTTAACCCATTTGCCTTGCGCCAAAACCATGGCTGAATTGAAGTCTGATGGAAGATGACACTCTCACTCTCGGTGACTTTGGAGCCCAAGTTGGGTTTTTATTAGAGGATTTGCTATCTGGGTTCACTTTACTAGTAGCAATGCAGTTAATTTTTCTTGTTTTTGCCAAAGCTGGGGCAGGTTTGCTGTACTTATATAGTACTAATAACTGAGATTGGTTAACTAATGGAGTATTATCAAGAAGATGTGTCAGGTCCCTTGAAGGGGAGGGCATTTGCATGGTTTTTGCCAAAGCTGGGGCAGGTTTTCTCGGACTGATAGAGTAAGGGTAAATTAAACATAATCTGATAGTTTATTTTTGTAATTTTGCCAAAACTGTGGGCGGGTTTGTAGTATTTAATTGATTGATTAGCTAATGGTTACTTTTTTTTTATACTCCTATTAAGGATATATATATATATACGGGACGGTTCCAGGGACCCTTAAAAAAACCTCTAAAAAAAATTTCAAAATCTTAATCTCATAGTTCCCGATCAAATTTTGTTGATCCAAGCCGCTCAATATGTTCAGAACGTGATTTTGAAAGGTGTCTGCGAAAAATTGGCAAAAAAAAAAAAACCGAAAAGGGCTTGATTTGAGCAGTTTTTTATTGAACAGTTCAATAAAAAAGTTCGGATGAAACCCTTCCTAGTCATTTTTTTAGCTGATTTCTCGTGAGTACCCTTAAAATCACGTTCTGATTACATTGAGCGGCTTGAATCATCAAAATTCGATCGGAAACTTTGGAGGTTTTTTTTAGAGGTTTTTTTAGGAATCTTCGGAACCGCCCCGATATATATATATATATATATATATATATATATATATATATATATACACACACACACACACACACACACACACTCCAGATCAAGTCAGGACTCCCTGATATAAGCTTAGGTCCAGATCTGTAGAAGGTTTATGACCGGTCATAATTAACTTTTCTCCGAAAAAGTTTCATTAAAATCTGGACCATTAATTGAAAACACTTTCCAACGGCTGAGTGATGGTCCAAACCTAAGCTCTAGTCAGGTCGCCCCCAATAGGAACCAAACTGTATGTATATGTATGTATGTATGTATGTATGTATGTATGTATGTATATATATACATACAGTCCGGATCTCCTAAGGGATCCCGCATGGGCTTACCATGCGGGACTCCCATTTCCCGATCGAATTACGACGATCCGATTCGCTCAAAGTGATCATAACGTGATTTTAAAGGTACTCGCGAGAAATTAGCAAAAAAAATTATCGGAAAAGGCTTCATCCGAACAGTTTTTTATTGAACTGTTTAGTAAAAAACTGTTCGGATCAAGCCCTTCCCGATCATTTTTTTTGCTGATTTCTAGCGAGTACCCTTAAAATCACGTTCTGCACACTTTGAGTGGCTCGGATTGTTGCAATTCGATCGAGAAAGGGGAGTCCCGCACGGTAAGCCCGTGCAGGATCCCTCATTGGATCCCGAGTGTGTGTGTGTGTCAGATTCCATTGAGGAGATGGTATGGCATGGCTCGTGCCTTCTTTGTTTATTTGAAACAACAAAAATTTATTAAAAAACTTGATAAGAGTACATTAAGTGGGGGAGAGGGAAGAAGGACCTAACCAAAGGTTGAAAAATGGGCCAGGGCCCAAACACATGTAGAGCATAGCCTAAAAAATGGGCCAAGCCTTGCTTACGTGTAGAAGACGTAAAAAGTTTAGGGAAAATGACGGCCCAGGACGTGTTTTGATAATTAATATACACCGAGGATATTTTCAGCATTAACAAATGTTCTCAACATGTTCTTGACGGGTATTAATTATCAAAATACGTCCTGAACTGTCATTTTCCCTAAAGTTTAATTAAGTTTTACTAAATACTACTAGTATAAGGGTAATTTAAACATAATCTGCCAGTTCATTTTTGTAATTTGCCAAAACCGTGGGCTGGTTTGCAGTATTTAATTGATTGATTAAGCTAATGGTTACTTGTTTTTTATTAAGAAAATATATATACTATGTCAGATTCCATTGAAGGGGAGGGCATGGCATGGTTAGTGCCTTGCTTACCTGTAGAAGACTTCAAAATTTAATACTCCGTATTAAGTTTTGTGGTGTCTTTGTCTTCCTATGTATTTTACCTTTTTTAAATTAAGAAGATTATCGATGCAAAAAAATTAGGCTAATCAGATATACATACATGGCCACAAAGGCAGTGACGGCCAACTCGGTATTGATCAGATGATCCTACCACATTTTTTTTTTGGATAAAAAGCAAGATATTTGGTAGTTTATGGTCTTATCTTTTCAAAGAAAAAAAAATGATTTGATCAATGTCAACGAATGCCCAAGTAGTTTGATAGTATTTGGTATATTCTGAACTGACCTTCTATATGGCTTTCCATGTGGGCTGTGATTTCACAATTTTGTGAACAGTATGGTGTACAAAAGCTAGTAAAATTGTTGCATCCAAACACGTTATAAGTTTATTGGAAGTGTTGGACCTGGAGGCTCAATGAAGGCGGGCGCAGGGGCACTTATGTCAGTTCATCTGTTCCCCAAGTGGGTTTTCATCGGATCTATCAGTTGATCTAAAATACTAAGGTTGCTTCTGCGTTTCGAATCCATGACATGCATCCAGTTTATGAGCCAAGGTCCATTATGATGTGAAATATTAAACCCACACAGAGGCAAATAATATAAGTAATACAAACTGCACCGCTTGGACTAATTTTGGCCACCTACTTGGATATATAGGAGGATTAGACAAGACACAAGTCATGTACTAAATTCACGAGCAAGAGGAATCATCAAATCCATAGGGAAATTTTGATCTTGAAATTGCAAATAAAACAAAAAGTTCATATATAGCTGATGTATTCCTGAAAATATGATCAGTCTTCTTCTTCTTCTTCTTCTTCTTGTTCCAACTTCCTTCACTTTTCGTGCAGCAGAAGATGTCTATGTCTATGCCTATGTAACTGTGTTATAGGTCTCCGGGGTCCTTTCAAACGTGGAAAACAAGAACAAAGAGCAAGAAGCCGCTAATGACAGAAGGCGTGCGTTGTGCCCCCGAATAGTTGTTGTTGGGAAAAGTGGTGTAAGGCGTTGGAGGTGGATATTGGCAGCACTGAACAACCGTTGGCGGGCAATTGCCTCCATAAGCAGCTGCTGCTGGTGGTGGCGCACCGTATGATTGGAATCCTGGTGGTGGCGGTGGTGGAGCACCGTATGGTAGGTATCCTGGGGGTGGTGGCGGTGGAGCACCGTAAGATTGGTACACTGATGGCGGTGGGGGTTGAGGGTGGCACCACAAGTACTGCCAGAGTGTACCGTTGAAACAAGCATTCGGTGCAGAATTCCCACCACCATAAACTTCCTGTGCTTGTGCACGGTAAATAGTAGAGAGGAACAACCAAAGTGCTAGACCTACAAACTTCACCAGCAACATCTTCCTTGTAATGACAATTGATATATGGAGAGCCAAAGGGATGTAGATCTAAAAGAACATGGATGGGTGTTCTTATTTCTTAACCTTTGTTCCTACCATATGCATGTGTATTTTGGCCTTTTCGACTAAAATTCTGGTACAAACGCCACATCAAAAATAATGTGTCACAATGTGGCAATAGAAACAAGAGTAAGAGGTTGATGACTTGTTTGCACCAATCCAACATACAGACAATACACAAATTGATAGATGTATACAAGAAGATAGAAAAAGCAGCAAATGGATCTAAATTAGCTAGTGTCACAAACATTTCAAAACTCAGAAGGCACCAACAGATCATGAAATCAGCAGCTTTTATTATTTCCTGTTTTTCTGATAACTCATGTGTCTGAGCAAGTTTACGCGCACCTCAACTAATCCTGGGGACCATCCATTATAACATCGTCATTTTACTCAGTTATATGGCTGTCAACATTCATCTTCAAACTGCTGTGATACAAAATCTTGACAAAAAAGAAAATGAAAGGTTTTGGGCTGGCACTTCTTTGTGTAGACAAAAGTGGTTAAAGGGGTTCCCGGGCTAAGAGGTAACCACGGAAGCTTCCACCGAAAGAGTTGTTCTTGCAATTATTCTAGTGCTATAGCACAAGGTTTGCCACTCGTCCACTACTACAGATCCTTGTGGATGTACAAAAAGCTCCTTTTACTTGAAAAGCCTGTGGTTGTAGGCACGGCAGAGAAGCCGGAGTAGTTGTTATTTTTCTTCTCCAAGCATATGTCGGCAATGCTTTTGAATATCTCTTTTTTCTGGACAAATGGTTGGGCTGCATATTCGTCAAAGGGCATCCACTGAAATCCAGAGATCGAAACAAAAAACAAAATGGAATCACAGTTGAGTACCAAAGGAAATATTTGGTATCATCAAAGCCAACTTTTAAGCACTGGGGTTGCAGAAATTACTTTTGCTTCAGCAATCTCCGAGTCTTGTTTCTGGATATCGAAAGATAGAGCTCTTAGCATGCAAACAAAGAACAGATCTGACTTCCCAAAGAATGATTTGTGGCTTTGCCTGCAGTTAATCAAGTCAGATAAGTTTAGAAAGCACCCAAATTCTGAATGAGATTCGAGAGCGATATATCTTGCCCGCTTCTTACCTGAATGCAAGAACTTCCACAAATTCGGTCTCGACCTGAACCCAAAACCAATCAGTCTTTAGATATACAGTATTTTCCAAAACCACGAAAGCATGTTGCATTTCCTAGCTGTATAAATATAAAACTTTGCGATAGGAACTTACTCCTGCCTCTTCCTTCACTTCTCTGATAGCAGCAATACTGATGTCTTCACCCTGTGAGTAAAATCTTAATGGATGGTGACAATGATATAAACTGTACTTTTTTTGGTTTCAACGGAAGCCATTCAATCGATTATATACTGAAAAGCAAGGACTCACCTCATCGACGACACCAGTAGGAAATTTCCACACACCTGTGCCTTTGAATTTGCCACCATTTTCCTGGACTACCAGAACCTAACAAACAAAAAAAATCGCAACTTCAGAGGATGAACTTGTTTACTGATTTCTTGTCTAAGGTATACGAAAAAGGGATCATGAATATATGCATCTCCGAAGAAGTACCTCCCCCATGTCATTCATCACAAAAGCACCAATACCAACTCGATGGGACGCATTTGCAGGGAGAGTATCAGCAGTTTCAGCAATCCATTTCACAAGCATCAAGTATGATGGTTCTGCATGATGATACCTAAACCCTTGCTGACAAATCAGCACAGCAGGAAAAATAAATTTTCAGTTTATAATTCCAACTAACTGTAGAAACAGTAGAACATCAAAGTCAGTTTCTCAGGCCGAGAGGCCTTTGGCTCAACGGCATTGGGATTGCACTTCAAGTGCCAGGAGAAAAGAGGTCAGGAGTTCAACTTCTCTTTCAAGATGCTAATATAACTATTATAACAATACCGACTTTTGCTGATGAAAAAAAAAAAAGTTTCTCAAAAGACAGTGGACATTGCTGGTACAAATTTAATCCTATGGTTCCTACCTTAACTGCAGCTTCAACAAGATTTACACTTTCTATTGCCAGTTTAATCCAAATGCCCTTCTTTCCCTGCAAAATTCACAGAATCCTTATTCGAACTTGATAGGAATCAGCATACGGATAGAGCTACAAGGCCTACTCGGAATTATTTGCGCTTCCTGTTTTCTGTTTTTGTTTTAAGAAAATCATCAAATGGGAAACAAATACAGTCTTTTAATTCATCTACTGATCTTCCAGCATGAAACAATAGAATTTTCTGGTCAAAAAAACAGAAAAAGATTAAGGACAAAAAAACCTGCTGGATCCACAATGCTATTGAGGCTCTAAGCAGAGAAGCAAAGGCCTTAGAATCCATGGACTCCTTCAAGTCCACCATGACTCCTCCATAGGCATCCTCACTCGAATCGAGCAGTTGAATCTTCTCGAATCCAGATTCTGTTTCCATTTGTTTCCCATCCCACGACAAACTACTCGTTGGAGTTGACATGAAGCTGATAAGAGAAGAGACAGAAGCTCAATTCTTTGGACCCTGAAACCCAACAAGGCACAGAAAAAATATGGTAGAAAAACCTAGTTCATGTAAGTTGAAGTGTCACATGCAAGAGTATACACCAGAACCCTCTACAGAAACATCCCTCCCAACATATAAGAAAAGAGTAAAATCACTATATCATGCCCGCACCAGGTTTATTCTCATCGCAACACAACAAAAGGAGGAATATATTCTGTCTTCAGCAAGGCTATTTGCTGTTAAGGAATAGATTCAGTTGCCTTCTTAAATACTATACAGGTTAGAACAAAATCGTGTGGGAAGCATATACAAACAAGGAAGATTGGTCCCCCTATGCGCCGAATTTGATGACCTCAACTGTTCATCTTTTTCGGGCTCGCTTGGAAGATTGGATTATCCATGCGAGCAATCAAGTTGATAAAATATCAGCTGTATAGTCACCTAATCGAATCACGTTTAGTTTTAAAGGGTATGGACCGTCTATATTTTACTATCCACCATTCTTTCTCACTATAGGTTGTCAAATTCTTCCTTGTTCATATTGGTTATGCTGTATGAAAATGTGGGGTAGTAGTACATACTATTAATCCGAATAATAACCTTTGAGCCATGTGGTTAGGTTTACATAGCTATTATTTGGTTGTATGTCCATTCGGTATGGCAGGAGTGATTATTCAACACCCACTCCGATTTTGACGCTCTGGTTTGATCTGAAAACCAACATTGGAACGACTAGTCGACGACTAGAACTGAGTTGAAACGACCATCGGAGCATAGACCGGAATGACAATGGGATTCTGGGAACAAGACCAGAGTTGATTACACGCCTGAGAACGAAGGGACCAAGGACTAAGGGCTACAGTGACTCGCTAGAGGTGACGAGTCATTGTAGCAAAGGAGGAACTCGCAAGGACGAAGGAGAGGCACAGCTGGGAGTCGATTTTGGGAGGTTTGGCTCGGCAAAAGCTCCCATGGGAGGAACTGCCGAGGCGTGATCTAAAGTATACAAGTGCTTATTAGTACGACAGATAGATAAATAAATTTCTATAGCTATTGTTGCATATATAGACTATAGTACCTTATGAATCCCCAAAATACAGTACAGAGAGAGAGAGAGAGAGAGAGATGAGAGGGGGTGGGGGTGGGGGAGGGGGAGGGGAAGAGAGGGAGAGACGATTATGTTCGTTTTGAGATTTTGGATTTGAAATTATAAGTAGTAAGTGTATGGAGAAATAGGATAATGATTGAAAATATGGTTAATAATTGGAGAGAGATAGACAGTAATGATTGATGAGAAATATGGTAATGATTAGAATCTAAAATCTAAAATCCAAAACCCTTAAACGAACGGGATCAGTTTTAAAATGGCAATATTGAAAAACGTAGCATTACGAAACGTAGTATTACGGTCATATATTGGCCAATCTCACGTAGTATCGGCATGTATTAGCCAATGTATATGCAAATAATGGTATTGGAAATCCAAAACCATATGAAGCACAAAGTACAATAGAGAGAGAGATGGGGGGGAGTGGGAGAGACAACCAAGGTTTTAAATGGCAATATCGGAAATGTAGTGTTACGGTCATGTACTGACCAATATCACGAGCAAGTATTAGCCAATGCATATGCAAATAATGGTATCGGAAGTCCAAAATTCTGATCACCAAGTACAATGTACTCCTTCCGTCCCAAAAAGAATGACAATTTTTGAAATTCGGGTCATTTTTCATCGCTTATATCTTTTAATCTATAATATTTTTCATGAGTTTGAAAGCTTTGTATAATAGAACTAATCGAGAACTATCAAACAAGATCCATATTGTATATTTTTTGAGATCCATATTGAAATATATAAGGAATTGAAATCGGTACGGATATCAAAAATCGACATCCAATTTGGAACGAAGGGAGTAATTACCTTTGTTTAAGAGGCTAGTGCCAAAACAATAGCCTGTTTGTTCCGACAAGAATGGAAAACTCTATTAACACTTGATGCTTCACATATGCATTAACGTGTATATATAGAGGAGTGGCGCTCCAATCAATGACGACGGCTGGGTGACGAATATATGGCCTCTTCCAACTACTCAGAATTAATGCTCGAATTCCGAAGCAACATTGAAAGTTTCATGAAAGACCCATACACATTCGATTGAACTGGTTTTTCCGAAGCAACGTTGAAAGTTTCATGAAAGACCCATACATATTCGATTGAACTGATTTTTTAGGACTCCAAACAAAATATTTTAAATACAGAATAAATTGCTTGGATTATTTTTGTGAAATTCGAAATGGTTCCCAAATGTTTTTGAATGCTCGGGTACAGATGTGAGATCTGTACCATAGCAGGCCTGTTGTGAATTTGGCGGGGTGGTTAAGTGTGAATTGGGCTTTTTCTAAGGAAATGGATCCTCTCCCGTCGATATTTTGAACAAGAGGACACAATCCATATTGGTATAGTTATTTGTTGCAATCATAGTTTGAATGTATTTTTAAACTCTTACTGATAAGAATTGATGAGCAAGTGCGAATTATTGACTATACCAATAGTTGGTCCTGATCTGGACTGTTTGGTCATCCAAACCCTTACTCCAAAGAAAATGGTGTGGTCATATAAATTTTTGGAAAATGACGGCAAATGACATGTTTTGATAATTAATACCCGCTAAGGATATTTTTAATATTAACAAGTGTTCTCAGCATGTCTTTGGCGAGTATTAATTATCAAAACACTTCATTGACTGTCATTTTCCCTAATTTTTTTTGGCAACTCTCTATGTTTCAATTCACAGTTCTCGTTACATTTTATGCTGCGAAGAAGCATTTGGCCCAACTTCATTAAGAGTTCTCATTCTGTATATTTTTTGTACATAATCCCGTATGTTTTAATCATCTTGTAGACTGTCCGAATAGTTTTTTGATTGTTCAAACCAACGAGAATGATGATTTTGGATTGTACGTAGTGGATTTATTTTTTGTCCCATACTCCCCCACCGCCATCCACATTATGATATATTATATTTGTATCCTTATTATTTCATATAGGATTTTTAAACATGTGAAAAGTCTCTTATATGCAAGTAGAGTGGAGTGCAGTTAACCTCCCTTACATACTCTAATGCAATTGGGCAGAGTACGATCCCCGTCAGCCCCTTTCCCCAATTCCCCAAGGGTAGTGTAGATTCGGATTAACAAATGACAAAAAAAAAAAAAAATCTCTTATATTTATCTAGAAAAGATATATCTTTCACTATAATACTTATATGACAAATAGGTCTTTAGCTTGAGGTTTCTATTTCTTCACGGCAGAACTCTCTTTGACTTTAGCTCTACTAATTATTAAATTAGTTTTATTGGAACCTCTAGTGTAATTAACACTTGCTCCCGCATTAAAAATCATTTTTAAAATGGAATAAGATGCTTGATCAGGCATGATGTTTAGTATTATAAGCGTTTCTTCGTAAAAGCGTTTTTCTTTTCTTTTGCATAAGGGTCACCTCCTACAAATAAATTTTAAGTATCTATATTTATATTAACAATGATATTGTTTATCGACTTTCGAATGTTTTCGAAAATTTGAAGTAGGTGCAAATTATCCCAATTTGTGACCTACCATATCATCTGTTATATAAATAGATAATTTTTTTTTTCATTATGAATAGCAATAATTGTTCTAACAAAATTTTAAAAATATCTCTTTTTACGCTCTCATCCTTGATCTCTGCTTTTCATTATGAATAGCAATAATTGTTCTAACAAAATTTTAAAAATATCTCTTTTTACGCTCTCATCCTCGATCGCCGCTCTCGAAAATTTTAGCTGTACGAAATTTTTTGAAAAACACTTTCACGATTATGCTGCCACTCTCACTGGCGTACACATGATTTGACCAAGTTTGGATAACGTACCGATGTGGGGAAAATAGAATAAATTTTCTTGGAAATTCCAGTAGTATCTGATAAGTCTTTGTTTATGGGCTGGGGCGTATCTACGCAGAAGGGTCCATATTGTGGAAGTTAAAGAGGAAGCGCCAAATACTCCATATCTCAAGACTGAATAATCAAACCATACACTGACTCACCAAGAATATAAACCAATTAAAAGGGTGAGACCATGACTTTCATTTTATTTTATTTTAATACAGGGTGTCTCGGTCTAGTTTGCGTTTTACATGCACCTCAAACTAATATCTACAGTTGGCATTTCATTTTCTGATGCTTGAGGAGGGAGGTGCCCCAGAAATTTCTCATAAAAATCGATGACTGAACCTGAAATCTTAAGAAGCAAACTCGTTTGTATTTTAAAAGAGACCAAAAATCAATATATTTTTGGTCTCTTTGAAACTCGTTTATATTTCTCACAAATATATTTTTGGTCTCTTTGAAACTCTCTCAATGCATTTATTTTCTCCTATTGTAATCAAAGAGTCTATTCTAAGAAGTTTCCTCCCATCTTCCTTTTCTTTTTTTAATTACACCTAAAATTATCGTCCTTTTTCTTTCTTATTGCATGTATCTTGAAAGCTTCTAGTATCATAGAGGTTCGCTTAATTGTATCCGGAAACCTCTTTTTGTTTCGTATTTATTGCATTTCTCAATTAGTTGTATTTGTTTGTATTATTGTTCTTTTATCGGCAAATTTTTTTCGTTACAATAGGAAAACAAATGCATTGAGAGAGTTTCAAAGAGACCAAAAATCGATATAGATTGTACATAGTTATCGCTGTATTTCTTTTCGCGATCTTAATATATTGTATGTATAATAGGTTAGATATGGGGGCAGAGTTCTCCGAGGTGGAGCCCAACTTGAACAATTTCGGCCTGAAAAAGATTTTTTTCTAGCCCAATTCAATAATCGGAACTATTCATTTTTTTGAACTCGTCTAGATCATCAAACATGCCCAAAATCAAGTTGATCGCATTCGTTCAATTATATTTCGGAACACATTATTGCAAAAACTGGTTGAAATGGGTTTTGATCCAATATTGCACTCTTATTCGTGCAAGAGTGCAATATTCAAAAATCATATCAAATGATGCCAAATCAAATCCGTTTCTGGCATATTCGATGTTCTCAACAAGTTAAGTAAAATGAAAGGTTTTGATCATTGAGTTGAGCTATGATAGAGTCATTTTTGGACTAAAATTGTACTCTCCAATTCATTTGAAGGATTGGCGACAAGGGATGAGGAGAGGGCAAAAGTGGTGGGAGGCTCCGAGGCGGCGGGGCGACAGGATGGGTTGTGGAGAAGATGTATGCATGTGAAGAAAAATTTTGTTCTTGAAGTTACGAATTTTATTCTTTATGCTATTTTAAGGGTAAAACTGGAATAAATATAACCATATCGTTTGGTTGTTCTCAAGAGAAAAGTTAGGCTCTATTTGAAACTTGTGAAAAAGAAGCAAAAATAGCAGAAAATGATCAAGAGAAAAATTAAAGGTTAAGAGAAAGTAGAGAGAAGTAGAGGAAAGTTGAACTTGTTTTTAGAATCAAACAAGGGTTACCTACTTGGAAATGCTAAAGTAGGTGACCAAACCCCATAATGTTACCCCTCTCTCTCTCTTTTATGACAAATGTTACCCAATTTCGTGATGAATGTTATGTGCGGGACATCGTAAATAAAGAGATGTTCAAAATGTTATGCATTTTTGTTATAATTTGTCATGACACTAGCGTATGCCCGTGCCTGAAGGCACGGCTCGAACAATTAGCACACGGAAATAAATACTGAACTTGCGTGTAATATACAGCTCAAATAATCACCACACACAAATTAATACTAAACTTGCTTGCAATATACAAACTCGTGTCCAACAGATTCAACTATGCGATAAACAATAACGCAATATATCCATTGATAAATATCACAATCTTAATGAAAAGGAAATATAGGTAGCAAATATACAAAGAATGATTGAAGAACTCACCTCAGTGGTTTCAGTGAAGTAGATTTTGGTGGTATTGAACTTCTCGAGAGAGAGAGAAGCGGGGGGGGGGGGGGGGGGGGGGGGGGGGGGGGTTGTGTTTTTGTAAAGAAAGTAAAGAAGAAAAATGTGAAAATGATATGAACGATGTATAGAAAATTCTATTTTCGGTGATTTTCGTGATATACGTTTGACAGCTTAGAAATAGAAAAAAGAATGTTGACTTTGATTTTGGTGATCTCGGTGGTTTTGATTTCGATTTTGTACAAAGGTTATATATGATTTTCATTGTCATTTGAATAATGCCTTAATGGGTGGTTTTAAATACAATGCCTTACTGGGAGCAATTTATGAGAGAGAGAGAGAGAGAGAGATAGATATGTAGGTTAATACATTAGGAAACCTTCATTCATTCCTTAGGTTAATACATTAGAAAACTTTCATTCCTTTAATCCAACGGCTATAACCCTCACTAAATACAATTGAACGACTGTAGATGAATCTATGTTTATATGTATAGACATTTTCGATGGAAAACCGCTCTGTTTTATAATATAGATTTTATGATATTATTTTGTTACACAATTTTGAGATTTTTGTAGCCTCATTCGTGATTTTTTTCCGTTACCCTTCTTTTGGTTTAATGCCTTCATGTGGTAAAATTCAATGGGAATACAGTATCCATGTCGTGATACTTTAGCATTCCTCTACTCTCTTTCTATTTTTTTTTCCAAAAGTTCCAAATGTAGCCTTAAGAATGGATGCACGTTACAAGCAAACTTCTATATACACGTTCTTTTTTACTTGCACCTACCTCCGCAATCAATCCTATAATTCTTATGAGCCGGGTGCAATGCTCTTTGAGGAATAAATGATGATATTTCTTTAGGATCACAAAGGATGTTTTCTCAGGGCCGGCTCTGGGAGTTCGTCAATGAAGCAACTGCATCGGGTTTCAGATTTTGAACCCAAGAAAGGGGCTCCAAATGGTATTAATTATCTACATGTATTATAATCTTCGTTATGTAACTTGCGGAGCACAAAAAAAATCTTCATTACGAAACTTGCTGATAAAAAAAATGGCTTACGATCAAACTTGCTATGACCAATCGGTACTATGGGACCAATCGGTCCCATGATAATCGATATCATGAACCAATCACGTACGGGTAATTCATAACAAGATCAAGCTCAATGATCAAAAGAATATGGAATATATATATATACACACATCCCACCGGCAAAGAGATTTGAAAATGAAAGCATATCGTACACCGCCAATTACCTCCCGCTACGATCACCACCTTTGCACATGTACGTGGATCCTAATGCCTCAGAATATCATAACTCAAGATCTGGATATGATCGAACAATATCTCCATGCTCAAGTGAAGGTCCGCAGAAGGTACACCGAGTCAAGCTGCAAGAGTTAAAAAAATGGTACACTGGACTTGTGTGTCCAACACGTCCCGGATACGGGTACAAAGGTCAACACATCATTGGGCCCTCGAGAAGTTGCTTGGGCATGTTTTTTGGATAAAAATGGATCAAAAGAAATGTTTTCTAGCGGGCCTTTTGGACTCGGATTGCGGGCCTATTTTGGCCTACCAAACATCGGAATCGAAAACTTATAGCATCTCAAAAAACAAAAAGTTGTTGAAAGTTGAATTTTTTGTTCTAACATCACATGGAAACGTTATGCCCAAAATACTGAGGGCTGTCCAGGAGCAAAAACAGGACGTTCGGTTGGATGTCCAGGTCTCAGATCCGATAATTTTTTCAATGTCGGGTAGGCACGGGCCACGTGGTGCTAAGCACGCATCTCGGCCATCCAAATGTGTTTTGGACGGCCCAAATCTGTTTGGGTGTGCCCATCCGGCACTGACAAATTCCTCCTCAGATCCGGTCGCATGCGTTCGATGCTCCATTATGGCAGCAGCCCTGCAACCTTTGTTGATCCGAATGCAAACCATTAACTATCAGTTAGCCGAGAGAAGATAACTAGTCTCTCACAGAACGCCCCCTCAGGTCTGGACTCTGGAGCCCCTTTCTCACGAGTTTGTACTGCCTCCAACCTTTTTTTTTTGCCTAGCCCAAAAAAGAATTTGGCGTTTTGTAACCTTTTTGTTTTCAATTTTTGATTTTTGGTTTGAAGTTTTTGAAAACTAATGAAGAAAACTCGTTTGGCAACAATTTTCTTCTCATAAACTTTTTTAGAGTTTTTGTAAATTATGAAAACTATAAAAAGGTGTTCTCTACAGTTTTTTTTTTTGAGAAACACAAATATTACCAAATATATTTTTGTTTTTGCTTTTATGAAAACATAAAACTGAAAAGGTTATCAAACACAAATATTCACTTCCCTAAGAACACCGCCACGTGGTTCTCAAATTCCTCACCATTGATTGATGTGGCTTTATACATTCGATCTTGGGCCCAACATGTGATTTGGAAGCACTAAGTCTAAATCAATTACACAAGTTCACTGCAAACTACGTGGGGCTTACTTCTGGCCTCACAAAAATATAAAAATATTTGTAAATTTTAAAATATTTTTTTTATGGAGCCATATAAAAAATTAGTTTTTAACGGATATCAGTAGATATGTTTTCTAAATTTATAGGAGCGAAACTGCTCTTGTACTTTTGTGGAGCCGGAGTAGGCCCCACGTGGTATACGGTCGACTTGTGCGGCAGACGTAGCATGCTTGATACTCCTTCTGCCCCAATTTAATAATAGTCCCTTTTGATAGTTTCCGTGAGTTCTCACCACTTTTTAATTTAATTAATTATATAGTGTAATTTATAATTAACAATATAGTATTATAGAATTATACAAAATATATTAAACAAGGTTCATATCGGATATAAAATTTATTTTTAATTTAAATACCTAATTAATTTTTTATTCAATTAAAATGGAACGAATGACAATTAAATTGGGATGAATAAAGAATTAAAAAGGCCGAAGTAACCACTTGGCAGTGATGGGGAGAAAATTTTCAGTGCCGGGTGAGCACGGCCACGTGGTGCCTGTACACGCATCTTACTTGTTTAAATGCATTTTGAATGATCCAAATTTATTTGGATAATTTATTTTGGACTGCCATAATGAGCGCACGGACACTCCGTGGCCGTGCTCACCTGGTAGTGAAAAATTTCTCGTGATGGGGACGATTGCGCGATCTCTTAACTAAATAAATTTTTTTTTTAAAAAACACCTCTTCAACGAAAAAGCGGCCTTGTTTGGTTATTGTCTCCTTTTAAAACCCAAATGTGCTTCTCTCTCCTCTCTCTGTGACTGTGAAAAAGTTCCAGCGAGGGGTGGTTAAGTGGAATTCTTCGAAGAGAATCCAACGTATACGTATGTCTCTGGGTTACGCGGAGAAGCTCTCTTACAGAGAGGATGTGGGCACCGTTGGAATGTCCGAGATTTTCGACCCACCCGACGCTTTGCAGCAAAAAGTGGGTTTTTTTTCTTTCTTTACTCCTGATTACGTTTGTTTTTTACCGTTTTTGTTTTTCCATTGTTGTAAAGCGATTCACTGGCTCATATTATCTTTGGCATACACTTTGCGTTCGCCTTTGCATGACTGTAAGACCCAATAGAGATCAACATATGCTTATTTTCTGGTGATTTTGGAGTGTCTTTGTTGGGTCTAAAACTGCTTTGATTAGGTAGGTTTCTATTTTATTTTGTTTTGTTTTTCGGGTTTTTACGTGTGCATTGTGCTAAATGGTTGTATTACTTGTTTGGTTTGGGATTTTGGATTTGGGAGGAGAGAGAGAGAGAGAGAAAGAGAAAAAGAAATGAGAGTAATAATTAGTGAGAAAAGTTTTTGGGGACTGCGCAGAGAGAAGGTTTGGGTCTAGAGAGTAATTATTAGAGTTTTTGTTGGGTTCATATATCTGTGAAGATAGTAATCCAGATGGATTGTAGAAGAATTTTAGGGTAGAGATTCTGTGAATATTGGTGGGATAGTTTTCTTTTTCAGAAGTAATTTATTCCTTTGCCATATTTATACAAAATCTGCTTCAGTGTCCAGTAGATGTGTTACTGAGGTATTCTGCTAATTATGACCACTGAGAATGGAGAATCGAGAGATTTGATCGACTTTGATTTTTGATGTTTTTACTTTAAATATGTTTTCAGTTTTGGAGACTTGGCATGGATTACTCTCTCATGTGAGGCTTATGGGAAAGTGTTCACGTCTTACTGCACCTAAAGAATTTGGTGGTCTTAGAGATTATAACTCAGAGCTCATCTTGTTATGCTCTTATCTTTCTTATGAGCTGAGATGACTTATGAAAGAAACTTAGATTTCAGGGAAAAGACCCTGATATGTACATGTTTACGGGTTGTAGTGTTGTACAAAGTGGGAACACCAGAGTTTACTCTCCCCTAGCATGCAGTATGCACCCCCGTCCCACCCCAAATGTTGTTGTCATGTTGTGGCCATGGGTTTTGTTAGAATATTATTAGTAGTCGTTTGTCTTGCCCCACATCAGTTAATGTATTCTTGTATCAAGAGATTACTAATATAAATAACAAGTCTTTATGTTAGGGTTATTTAACACCCTACACACTTTTTCTTATCTCTGACGACGTGGTATCAGATGCGTATGCAGTATATAGTTCAATATTATTTGGTAATTTGTTGCATCATTGAAGGAATGTACTTGAAATCGAATGGTATCAAAGAAACATGTGAAGTTTCTAATTTTCATCCATGCGAACGGTTACAATTGTTTGTTTTTCTAGTTAATGTGAGTTTCCTTTTCATCAAAAAACATTAAAGGTGGAGAATCCAAGTACTAAATTGGGTACAGGTGTCGGATCACATATCCCACACCCTTATCCATGCGTAGATTGTCGGAAACCGGTATCTACATATGTTTACAAGGGTACATGTGACAGAGAGTATAAGCAATTTATCTCGGAGTTTATGGACTTGGAAGTTCTTTTTGGTTCCTCTTTGTTGAATTACCTAAGCAATTGGAATAGATTTTTATGATTATTTCAAAGCACCCAAGTATATCTTTGTGCTTGCTTGCTTATTTATTTATTACCTGTTTTCGGGGATAGGCATACAGTATCTGTGCAAGTTTTTCGATGGTTGAGTTTCTCTGTGTTGTTCAGGATGTGAATCGTCTCTCGTACTCTGAAATTATGTCATAGTATAACTTTGGTTTGCTCATTTGGTATTGATACTGAGAACTTGTTACTATCACCAGTGAAGATTATACAAGTTTGAAGTTTCACATGTCTAGTGATTTTCTATTTTGTATGCTTTCTTTAGAAAGATGTTCTGAGATTTTGGTTCAGTTCTATGTTCTGATTGTTTGACCGTGCAATGCAGATTGAGCAGCTTGCAATGATGATACATAAGGTCTAATTCTAAAGCTTGCGTGTCTCATGTTCTTTTACAGCGCGGATAACATCTCTGCTAGATTAATTGTCAGTTAACCTTTTTACCTGTACGTGCAGAGTAAGCATCTAGTAGTATTTACAGGTGCAGGAATATCAACTTCCTGTGGGATACCTGATTTCCGAGGTCCCAAAGGCATATGGACACTTCAGGTGAAACCCATGATTTCTTACGTTTAAAATTCCCCCCTACAAGTAATAGGTATTAAATTTAAATGACATCAATGGGGATGCAACCAAGGTACAGTACAAGCTCACAAAACAAAACAAGGCGAAACCAAAAGGTTTATCGAGACTCTGCGGATAAAAAAAGGAAGAAAAATGTCTATTGACTCTATGCAATCAAAAAGCCATATACCAGGCTCATATGCAAGGAATTATTAAAGTCAAGTACTTGGTTCAATCTAGGCAAAACAATTTCCCAATCCCAACTTTGTAAAATAGAAGGAAACTTATTAGTCTTTCACCGGGATCGAGGTGCTATTATGATCCAGAAAAGACCGGGGAAAATACCTGGATTGCCTATAGAACAGATTCTCCCTACCACTTATCCATTCAAAGACAAGTCACTAAGCATCAGGCATACACTTCCAGATAATTGCAGAATGACGGTGGGCAGACGATCAAGGCCTTCGTGTATGATGCTTTTATGGTTATCCCTACTCTAGATAGAGATAGTGGTAACCCCAACTATTGATAGTCTGGCCCAACAGTAGTCCTACTATAGCTACAGAAAGGGGGTGGCCTCACCACTAAGCATTTCCCCTGTTCTTCTCAGCATCTCCAACCACTTCTGTAATCTCTGTAGTCATATTGTCGATCTAGTGGTTTGTTTGATCTGGTTATGTTGACTGCAGCGTGAAGGCAAAGGTGTGCCAGAAGCTTCCTTACCTTTTGATCGTGCAATGCCTAGTATTACACATGTGGCTTTGGTTGAACTTGAGAAAGCTGGTATCTTGAAATTCGTTATTAGCCAGGTTAGTTATTTTTTAGTTTACTCGCAAGTTTTCAACGTTGAACTTCCTGAACTCAAGGATGGTTGATGAGATCTCTATAAATTTCAGTCCTATCATTTACCTAAATAATTTAAACTTTGTCCCTGAATCTCTTGTATTCTATACGTCCAACACTTGATGGAAAGAGCATTTGTTTCTCAAGCTCTTTAGATTTTCTTTTTTTTTTTTTTCAAGCCGGAGATGGATTTCGCAATTGTGCATACCTATGCTCTGGACTATCAATGAAGGAATGATGGTAATGTGCACATAAATTGATTTGGGTCTCTAGGCCTGCCCTCTCTGATGCCATTTGGCTTTGATTTGGAGGCATGGTTTTACAACAAAACGTCCATGTAGCTCCTCGGTTCTTGGAGGTTTTGGGGGGCCATTATTTTAGTGGTATTCTGAGAGCAGCCACTTTGTGCATATATTGCCAAAGGTTAGGTCTGTCTCCAATCATCCCCGCCCATACCCCCAATGATTGGGGACTAGATGGGTTATGTTATGTTGTTGTAGATGGATTTCGCAAGGAGTTTGTGCACATTTCTATGATCTTTGCACTTCCGTCTTGTCAAGTTCCCTTTTATCTTAGCAATCTCCTATTAAGTCTTGTATTCATCAAATGGGCTTTCATATGTGGATTGTTAAGTCTCTCTCTTGGCTTTTTAGCTGATTGTTGAATCTTGGTATCTTTTAGAATGTGGACAGCCTCCATCTGCGATCTGGAATACCAAGAGAGAAACTAGCAGAATTGCATGGGAATTCGTTCATGGAAATTTGCCCCAAATGTAGAGCAGAGTAAGTGTGTTTTGTGTTGCTTATGAGAAGCTCTGAATTTAGAGTCCGTAATTTCCTCGGTTCCAGGAATTGCCTACTAGGTTGAGGAGTCCACTCCGGAACCTCGTTTCGGCAGCATAAATTAGGTTGCGTAACAACTGTGATCCCACCGAGATATGGTCATTGTCTTCTCGGATGGGATCGCTCAAATATATGAATAGGGTGAACAAAAACCTACCAAAAGCTTTAACAGCCATCAAATTATGAAAATCTTCATACTTTTGGAGAGAGAATGAAATAAAAAGTGTAACATCAACTTCAGAATGAAATTAGTACTTACTCTAGTAACATCATATTCATTGAAATTTACAAATCATATGAAAACAAAGTTTGCAGTCAATACCAATCTTATAACTAAGGATAATATATGGTCCTTTCGTCTTTGGATATATGATATTTTCAAAACGCTCTCCTAGGCACTCCCAACCGACGCTTCTTCTATGTGGCCTGCCTCTGTTAGCCACCGCCCCTGCAACTGGAATTTTAGACCCCGTTCGTTTAAGGGTTTTGGATTCTGGATTCTAATCATTATCCTATTTCCCTTCAATTACTCCTCTCATTTTTCTCTCTATCTCTCTCCAATCATTATCCCTATTTTCAATCCTTACTCTATTTCTCCCTGCACTCATTACCTACACTCCTCTTATAGTCTGGATTCTGGTGTTAAGATTTAGAATCCTATAATTAGTGACTTTAATACGTTTGCTTGATGTTCGAAGGTATTTGCGAGATTTTGAGGTGGAGACAATTGGGTTGAAGGAGACATCCCGGCGCTGTTCTGATGTGAATTGTGGGGCGAAACTGAAGGATACGGTTCTCGATTGGGAGGTAACTATGAGCCTTATTTCGCTGTTTTTCATTCTATTTAGTAGCAGAGAGGTACATGTGCCCACTCTCAGTTGTTGGTTATCTGAGAGAATGCCTTGTGTCGTGGAATATTATCACATGGTTCCCTTGTTTTCGTCATAGGTTGCATACATTGCAATCAAAAGCATGGAAAACCTTCATTCCAATGCTGATGATTCGATGAATGTGGTGACCTTTGTCTTGTAGTACATGCAACCTTCTGATGATTCGATGAATGTGCAGTGTTCTAAAACTCACTACTCGCTCGGCCAGGAACCTTGGAGCGAGTACTCGGCGTTAGTCGGCGAGTACTCGGCGAGTAATGCCCTACTCGGCGAGTAATGCCCACCGAGTAGGGGATCAGTCCCCTCGGCCAGGCACCTTGGAGCGAGTACTCATCAAGTACTCGGCGAGGAATACCGAGTTTTAGAACACTGTGAATGTGGTACATGTGCCTACTCTCAGTTGTTGGTTATCTGAGAGAATGCCTTGTGTCGTAGAATATTATCACATGGTTCCCTTATTTTCGTCATAGGTTGCATACATTGCAATCAAAAGCATGGAAAACCTTCATTCCAATGCTGACGATTCCATGAATGTGGTGACCTTTGTCTTGTAGGATGCGTTGCCCCCAAAAGAAATGAATGCAGCTGAGAGACATTGTCGAATGGCTGATATAGTGTTGTGCTTGGGAACAAGGTAGATCACTATTATTACATACCTGCATGTTATTTCTTTACTTGTGTTGATTTTCCAGTTTATGTAGTCCTCGGCTACACCAGACAAATGAGGAATAGTAATTGGTTATTGTTTTTGTTGGATCGTCGAATGTCGTCTTTAGTGGACTTTTAGGGTTATGGAGTCCCATTAAGGGGTTTTTACATGTAGCTCCTGTTTGGACCCCCTCTTCCCGCACACTCCAGAAAAAAACCGGAAATGCACCGTTAAGGATTTCTGGAATATTTTCTCAAAATTGCCCCTGTAAAAGTGTCTAAATCACAAAAATCCTGTAATAGGAAAGTGCACCCTAAACCCTATGAAAGTGCCTAAACCCTAGGGTACCCTACGCTACCCTATAATATGAAAGTGCACCCTAAACCCTATGAAAGTGCCTAAACCCTAGGGTTTAGGCATTTTTATAGGGTTTAGTGAATTTCGTGAATTTTAATAGTATTTGAAAGGTAAAAGGGTAATTTTATCATGAGGTTGTACTTGGAGGTAAGTAAAAACTGAGTTCATCCTTAATGGCAATTAAGTGCACTGTTTCTATCCTTAGAGGTAATTTGCTGTCCCATTAATGGATGATGATACTGTTGTGTTTGTACCCATTCATAGGTCATGTTTAAGGCTTTAAGCATAGGATTGGTGGTAGACAGTAATTCTGCTTTCTGGCTTCTCTAGGATATCTGTTTTTATTGACACTGGAATGCAAGTCTGGCAATTTCTTCCACATGCTTGATTGTCGGCATCATGAATGACTTGTAATGGCTACTTATTTAAGCCTTTTCTCATTTGAGTCTATCCTAGACTTTTTTGCTGAAATGTTTAATAATGCTCGAAAATGGAACAGTTGTGGAAATAACCTTTCAAATCTGTCTTATTTTGCCCATTATGTTTTCCCCCTTAAACAGATAGTATTATATATAATGTGAAAAGCTTATGCCCATAAAACATCAAGTAACCTTGTGCAATGGAGTCATGTCGCATGATTGTCCGTTTGGTGAAGAACACGAGCCTGCATGCTGGTCTGTGTGGCATTTAAGATGGCCTTATGGTATGTGCTTTGAGAGGCATAACTAAGGTGAGGGATGACTTTTGAAGATGCATCTCTATCAATGCGGGTATTGGTTGTCGGGTTAATTTGGGCAGTATAATGGGCACTAGCCTTTGGGAAAATCTTCAAGGACCCATTCAGATTTCTTGCTTGAAAAGTAGTGCCATCGAAGGCCCCTCCAAGGGTAAAGTTCACTATGGATTTGTGTTGTGGAAGTAATTGTTATCTTGTACTGCATTACGTTGTACCCTTAGTTTGGGAATCCATTATTACAAATGTTGGTTGTAGCTTGTGTTTTCCTTGGGTGGGGTCAGGTAAGGTCCATAAGGACCTTTTTGCTTGGGGATGTCTGAGGACAGGTAATAGCAAGGCTTGAACAGTAGCTTTTTTAATGCCTCGAGAGAGAAGGAAACTCAATTTGTGCTGTGCCAGGAATGGTAACGTCATATGATTTGGACTTAGAAACGTTATTCTAACGGTAGCTTGATAAACATAACATATTTGTTGAGGCTGTTTTAAAAACTTGGAAGCAATGTTTTAAAACCCAGATTGGACCGGCAAGATTGGACAGGCCAATTTGACCAGTTGGCTCGTTGACCGGCCACCACTCCGGTCCGGTCACCCCTCAAAATCTTTGGCTTTAAAAAGTGGATAAACCCGCTTGAACCAGTTGAGAACCGGCAAACCGGTTGGATTTCCATAGAACCAAGCCGCTTTGAAACTTGGAAAAGTCCAATTTCTTAGGCCAGCAGCGCCAGCTGGCATTAAATGACCTTATTAAGGTTTGCCCATTTATATAGAAAGGCAACTTCAGCCTTTTGATCTCTTTTGCTGACGTGGGATTAGTGCGTAGGGAGAAAAACTTTCAAAGACCCAAGGAGTAGTAGTTTTTTTGGTTTTCCAGTGTAATTTTTTCTTTTTACATCTATAACTACTACATTAGTTATTAATGTATTTTATTATGACATCACGGTTCAATTTCGGTCGATCCGCGGTGAACGAGTGACCCGTCCACCCAATATATTTTCCGGGTAACTCTGGTTTCCGGATTTCAAAACATTGCTTGGAAGCACAGTACTTTCAGAAATCACTTGCCAATTGAAGAAAAACACTTTCAGAAATTACTAAACAACTTGACAAGTCGTGGCCCCTCATCACCTTTTCTAATGCAATTTTATATTGTCTGTCACAAAATAGGGACTTGGTTTATTTACCTCATCGTTTTGCACTTTTGCTTATTACAATATGCAACTTTAGTTTCTGCTTCAAGTGTCTTTTTTGCTCCCTTCTATTTTCCGTCGAATGACTTTGTGTAAACTCTGGTGTGCAGTTTGCAGATCACTCCAGCTTGCAACCTCCCTTTAAAATGTCTCCGCCTGGGGGGAAAGATTGTCATTGTCAACCTTCAGGTATTTCCTTTCTTCCTTCTGTTTATTCTCTTTCTTTCTTTAACGGCAGTCATTCCACCCGGAGAAGAGAAGTTTTGACTGACTATACGAATTATTATTGCCTTTAGTTCATATATACCTACATAAGTTAGCCAGATAGGGATTGAACACGGTGCAAAATTATGCTAAGTGGACGGCAAACAGGAACTCTAGATGTATAAATGCATTATCATGAATTTACGCATGTTGTGTAGGAAATTAAGGAGTAGTCTGGGAAACAAAATGTCGGAATTGATGCAAAATTTCAACGGATGTCTCTTCTTCTTCTCCTGATTACATTGAAATTTCAGTTAAAATCCAAAGAATAACTTCAATTCTTATGTTGTTCTTCTTGCTTGCGAGGGATTTGAAAATGTGTTCTGTATTTCTATGCTATAATAATACAAAGATCCTAGCTAATCACTCGTTTTCTCCGTATCAGCAGCATAAACACGTAGAGAATACAACTATGCATCTGCATTATTATTGTTTTTTCTTCATATTCGCGTTAAACGTTACTATCATCTGTGGTTTACCTTGATAGCTACTTACGAGTGGTCTTATGACTTTGTAGCAAACTCCAAAAGACAATAAAGCAAGTTTGGTGATTCGTGGGCTCGTTGACAAGGTACATACATTTTATCCAGAGATTCAAATATCTAACCTTGAGTAATTTTGATTGCATTGAAGTTGTTAACACTGGTGCGTCAATTAAAAGGTGGCAATTGTATGAGTTTGAATGCCATTCGTTTCTATTCAAAGTGTTAGACCAAGCCTCCAGTGTGCACTGCTTTCAAGGGTTTCAGGCATCCTTTTTTCCACTTACCAAAAGAGGATGAATGGAGGATATCATTTCATTTTTCTGAAGCAGTTATATTTGTTTCAGAAATTAAGCATGGACTATATTATAATCAACATGCAAAAAAACTTGTTTGTATTGACTTGTCCGTTTCTGCCAAGAGTTGGCAATTGACTTGAGCTAGAGCAGGTAATTGCAGGGGTGATGCACTATCTTAATTTGCGAATTCCTCCGCATGTTCGGGTGGATCTCTTTGAAATAATTTTTACTCAATTTCACCGCACTTCAGGTATATCTCTTTGCCTGTATTATGGCTTGCTACTATTATTGTCATTCATCCATATAACTTCGCTTATTGCCCGACAACTTTGTATTTAGTCTATTGACCCTATTCCATGAAAGACACCAGAAGGGGTGAAACCTCTGTATGCCGTTGGAAATGTATCGTCAAAAGGGATGGATTGACTATTCTCAATACATCTAGTCTTAGGATTAGTAGCAAACTAGCATGAAAATAAGATTGTGAGTCGTTTTTGCTCTGGAGATTCGTCTTTACAAAGTTACCAGATTTGAAGGAAGCCTCTCTTCCAGATGCTACCTTCTTAGCTGATTCAATGTGGGCCCTGTTTGCGAAGACTAATAGCTTTGGAAAATAGGGAGGTAAAGTTGGCTGGCTCTTCTCCTGGTATGTTCAATGATCTGGCAGATTGAGGTGTGAGATGGTGTCCCTTGTTGGCTGTTGCCCCTGCTGGGGATGTAGGGAAGAGAGATTCCTTTGGAGACAGCATTGCTCATCTGGTTAAGCTGTTCTCTCTGCTGCTAATTTGAAGAGGCATTTTCCTCAGGGAGATGTGGAACCTTATGTAATTGGTGTTTCTATTACCTTGGTTTAGCAGACAAACAGCCTGTGATCCGCTAATGAGTTGAATTAAGAGCAGTGTGGGTGGAGAGCAATGTAGGTAGGGTAGGGAGGGTCAAGTTGTTCATAATGAGGTATACTTGGAAAGGAAGGAATCAGGACTCATGACAAGTGTGGCGCTCCGTGTTTCATAATTTGAAGCACTTGCTTTTGATCACTTAATTGGCTCTCGAGTCTTTCCCTGCTATCTTCTCATTCAGATTCCTTTGCAGATTTGATAGATGATGACTACATCTGAATTTTGAATATATGGTTATACCAAATAGAATCCTAACTGCTTGAGTATCAACTACCGAATTTGTGATAGTGTACTGTCATTTTACATGCAATGCAGAGAAAAAGTATGCCAAATGGACCCTTAAAGTGGGTAGTGTACATGGGGAAAGAGCTCAAGTGCCATTCATTAAATCAATAGAGGTACATTCCTCTTTCTTTAATTGTACGTGTGTTCCTTGTTGGAATGATTTTCTTCATAGACATCTCATATGTCTGATCCGAAATTTGATAAATTTCTTAATCTATTAACTATTTCAGTACCTAGATTCTGTCTTGTTTTTCAGCAGAGAAGTTTATGGACCCTGTGGCTTATCTATGTCTTGCATTTAATATCCAGGTCTCTTTCCCAGGGAGGCCAAAATTGAAAGAAGCTGTGTTACATCAGCAACCATTTGTGCTGAAAAGGTATGTTCATTGGGACAAGCACTGCAACTGCTCGAAGTAATTTGTTTCCCTGTCCAATTTTTAAACTTTTCCTTCTGGAGTTGCTTAAGACTTGGACTTGCTTAGTTGCTTATGTTTGGCTAGCATTATGATGCACCAATACTGTATGTCCATGCCGAGGCGTTACGATCCCAACACATTTCTAGCACCATGTAGCCCTTTTTTGGCTGGTGAAAGGAGGAAAAAGAAAAATTGTCATTGACAATCAAATGTAAAATTCAGTTTGTATGTTGTATAGACCTGTGTAATTACCATGCTTCTCTGATATCTGTGTGTATATATTGATATGCCAGGGAATCACTTAAAACTAGCCCATTGAAAGTATTCTTGAAGCTTAATTTCAGTGATGGTTGTGGGTGTCAGTGCACCAACATTGAGGTCCCAATTAACTTCCGAGTAAGAACCTGGACCCTTAAGCGGTTAAGTCTTTTCCATTTCTCTTTGTTTTCATTCTGTCTGTCACGACTGCAAACTAACATAGATTATCCAAACATGACATATTTGCGGAGATTCAGCTCTTATGCTTTGGATTTGTCTGCTGTTCTTTCCATATACAAACCAATCAGATCAGCACCCTTTATCTTTCTTGGGTACTCTCATTTCATGTCAAAATAAATAGTTCCTGTTATACTACGATTTTATATCATGGCCTCATGTAGCAGTTTGACCTTTCAAATCAATGCGAATCATGCCTTACCTCATCTGGATTCCCTTTGTTAATCATGCCATTCTTGCAAAATTAATTCTTTTCCCATCCTTTTCATGACTGCATATATTGTCATTTTTTTAATTTTAGATGGAAAGAAGAGCTAGAAAGAAACTGACTATTATTCACCTGTTGTCATGTTTCTGCTATTCAGGCATCATTGGACAATTTTAACCAAGACAAGAATACTGTGACTCGGAAACTCAGGGACACAGCAATTCAAGATCAACGCTGTGGGCAGTTTTTGGTAGTTGAGAAAAGAATTCAATCCAATCCGAAAAGGGAAATGACCATATATGCTGTAGCTACAAACATGGTCTGTTACGATGGTTCCCTGTCAAGCTCTCATTTCTCTGAAGCCCGTCCTGAAAGCAAATACAACTTGTTGAAAATGCAAGATGATATGATTGCCACTGAAGTGCCTGTGAAGAAACAGAAAATCCATTAACTTCATTTTTGCTCTTTCTGGATGCTGATTTTTGTGACCACTATCACTTGTCAGGATTTAGGGATGACTTACCATGTTGATGATATAGATATAGATATAGATATAGATATAGATATAGATATAGATATAGAAAGTGGATGCTAACAGTTCGGGTTCTCAACCGCCACAAATATGAAGGGGGAGGGAAGATGCATGTCACTTCTCCTTTCTTGTAAATTTGTGTATAGTTTTGGTTAACACTATTCATGAAAAAAATGGTTTTTCAAGATGAAGGCCTAAGAGCTTTTGGATACTTTTCCCGCTTGCTAGATTGGAAGAATGGCTAGATACTGTAGTATTGTTTTCCTATTCTTCCTGGTACACCGTCATTTCCCTTTTTTGGATATGGTAGTAAAAGTTTACCTGCAAGCTAGGTTTAAGAATGGTTGCATGGGTTTGTTTTTTTTTACATGCAAGAAACCTACTCTCACTTAATCTAAGGAGGTAGGGAATGAGTCAATGAGATCCTTAAAGTGAGATTCGAACTCAGGAATTTGTCTTGGGTGGGGGAGATGTTCTAGTTGGACTTCCTCTGGTGAATCTCTCTGGATTCGGATCTGGACTAAGCTCCTCCCTCCCCAACTAAGTCTACAAGACAGGATGCCTAGCCGGCAGTAGTCGACGGTAGGCATTTTGATGGCTAAATAAGTCCTAGATGAAGGAGAACGGAAGTACAGAACTTAGGATGGGGATGGCATACCGCTTTTAGGTTGAGTACTATACATTATATATAGAGAGTTGCATGCCTTGGCCCTTGGGCTCCAAGCTAGTTTGTGCTTAGCACTTCTCTCTTGTGATGTCACGAATAACTATCTCTAGGTCTGATGTCATCCATGACGATTGCTGAGTGTCACGGTGTCGTGGAGCACATAACCAAGCCACATGGCTGGACAGAAAGCAATGTTATGTGGCCGGACATGACAGTTAAATGGACAGAAAATAATGTCATGTGGCCGGACATGACAGTTAAATGTGGCGATCCTCCAAATCTGACCCTACACATTGGCCCGCTTGCAAAAGTCCTAGGCTGGGTGACCCATATAGTCGCTAAGAGAATCTCTAATAGTGGTGTTAAAAATTGTGTTATATGACGTAAAATATAGAAAGTGGATTCCTATTTTTATTTGTTAAGAGAGGGTAAATTTAGAGAATGAATGTGTATTGTAGTAGTGTAGTTAGTATTGTAATTATATGACCAAAAAAAAAATGTAAAAAGTGGGTCCACGCCATTTTTCTTTTCATCAGCCTCTTTATTTTCTCTCTCCTCTCTTTCTTTTCACCAGCCGGTCCCTCTATCTCTCTCCTCCTTCTCTTCCTTTAACTGTGATGCTACAATTAAGTCCAACAGTTAATGGAATTTAAACTTTTAGTACCATTTAGCAAACTCATTAAAGTGTCAAAAACTAAAATTTGTTAGTTATCTCTCCCATGTCAGATAGCTTATGACAAAACTAGGTCCTTAACTCATCTACTAGAGATGCTCTAATGGGCGTTGGCTGTCAATTCAACTAGGCCTTCCTCAGATTGGACTTGTCGGGTAACCCAATTGACCGATCCGCTCCCGGCCCACTATGTATTTGTAAAGTAAATACCTTAGGACTTGGGTTACCCTTTGTTCTCATAACTTCATCATATTGGTTTTGCATGTTCCTGGTCTACGGTCATTTCTCTTTTGGATATTGTATCATGCCTGGCATATCCGGAAGGAGAAATGACCATTTATATATCCCATGCAAAAAAGTTTCAATTACCTCTACCTGGATAGTAAATTTTCTGTATTGGTCAAAGAAACAGATTGTGTGCCACAAAATTGACCAAAAAAACAGTGAGTTTGAAAAAGTTCACCAACCACTCCAACACACAAACAAAAGAACAAACAAAATGTCAAAATTTTACTCCTACTATAGACTTCTCATTTCAGCTTAACCAAACCAATTGCACATGCTCTCTTAAAAAGGAGAAAAGAAGAAGAAGAGGAGGAGGGTAATGTAGTCAATTTAAGGAAAATTGGGGAAAAGGACATTTTTATTTATTTTATTTTATTTGATCATTGACATCTATTTTACTCCTATATTAAAGAACACTAATTGATGTCTATATTATTGTGATACTGGCTCGCACTTTTATATTCCAAAAGTACCCACAAGTTAGCATGTACAGTACATGTTTGTAGGACAAAAATGTAAACCAACACAGTAAAAAAAAAAACTCCGCACACACCGCGTACCCATCGCATGTGCCCGGCCTCTTTTTTACAGTGGGATGAAATTAAACATAGAACGTTTCTAGGTAACCGTCATAGGACCACTGACCAACGGGCAATTGCCACCTCATCAATGTATATGTGTGGTCACAGTGGTGCTGCTGTGAACAGGAGATCACCACAGTTCCCTCTTTTTTTTTTATAAACCAAACTACTTACTGGAGTACTATAATAGTTCAATGACAACCAAGCAAACTCTTGAATGGTGGAACTCCAGGATCCCACCAGTTTTCAGTTTTGTCGTTAACCCAATTATATTCTCCAACGCGAGCGAGCGAGAGAGAGAGAGAGAGAGAGAGAGACGCACGTTACAGAATTGAAAACTAAAGGGGAGTGAGGACAGTTGGTCGTAGTAGTGTGCACGCCAGTTTGCTCCTCCATTTCAAGCTTCTTGATTCTGATTCCCTCTCTCTCTCTCTCTCTCTAAAAAATCATTGCTACACTCGCCAGTCCAATGATATATAATTTTTTTTTGATCCAATGATATTATAAAATTCCCTCTTACCCACAACCCACCTCTCTGTATTTCAAGACCCAGATACAGAATACCCGTCTGTGGAATTTCTCGCTTAACAAGAATCTAATACCAGATTCTATTCTATTCTGTAAGTACTCCCATCACTCATATCATCGAAATTTTCATTCATCCCTCTATCATTCTAAGTTTGTAATAAGTAGTATATGATCACACACCTCATAGTATATATGTTTCTTCTTCCTTTTTTTTATGTGGGTTCAGTTTTTCCTGTTGCCTTCCTTCAATCCACCAAAGGGTCTGGTTGATTGACCTGATTCGATTTCGAATGATTGGATTGGTTGGATAGCCATTAGTCAACGAATACCACAGAATTATATGGGTTATATTTAAACAATAGCTTTGGATATGTTGCAAATCGACCCAATGAAATGACTAATCAAGAGACTAATCCTATTGTCTAATAGCGGGAGCTCAATTAAAGTCGAGAAAAAGCCCCATGTGAACTTTGCGGAATTCATAGAATGCGAGCGAGAGGCAACCTCAGACCAAAGGCTGTAATCCCTTCCCAAGCGTTAGTGAAACTACTCATCCTATGAAAGTACATATCCCCATCTTCATTTATCCGACTAATTGAACATGGCCCTAAATATCCATTTGAAAAAAAGCGATGAATAGATAGGGCGGAGCCAGCTGAAGGAAGGGCACTAATGCGCCCCTTGTTGAAAACTAAAGCAAGAAACGAGAAAGTTGGACTAGGAGTTCTTTGGTAGGTTAGTTGAGCCAGTGCTGTTAATTGACAGGTCTTTCTTACCCAAAATCATGTTTTTTTATTTTTATGTTTATGTCATGGTCCTTGTACTGAAATTGTAATGGGTTCGATTGTTTTTGGCTAGGCTTTATCAATCCATTTATCTACTTGCCAAATTATGCAGGTTTTTATTGTCCTAAATGGCGGCAGCGATAGCTAGCTATAGCTGTTATTGCCGCGATGTGGAGTTGATGAATCATGGAAGATCAGTTCACCATCTCAGTCTCGCTAGCTCAATATCACTTCAGCAACTCCCAACATCCAGGAGACATAAATATAAATCACGCCCCACTGATAGATTCTTCCGGTTTCAAGTCAATATGAAACAGTCTGAATCGCCAGCGAAACTGGGTAGTAACGGCAGAACTATTAAAATGGTGCCTACGAGTGAGGTAATGAAAAGGAAAACTCCGTCATTAGATAATGCAGATGTAGTGAATGGTTCCAAGAGGGTAGTCAATGGTTCAAACAGGGTGGTGAACGGTTCAATAGGGGTAGCCGATGGTTCGAAAGGGGTACTGAATGGTTCGAAAGGGGTACTGAATGGTTCAAAGGTGGTTGTAAATGGAACAAGCATTGTTAAGAGAGATACTGCTTCTGCCCTGGTTAAGACCAAAAAAACTGGGGGCTCTAAAGAGCTTCCACCAATTGAAGAGCTAAAGGTTCTTCCATCAGATGAGGGTTTCAGTTGGGCCAGCGATAATTATAATTCGGTGCAGAGATCTATAGATGTATGGACTTTTGTGCTTTCTTTGCGCGTCCGTGTTCTGTTTGACAACGCGAAGTGGTCATATATTGGAGGCTTCACAGAAGATAAGCAGGTAGAATTGGCAGTCCAAAACTGCTTCCTTTTCTTTTCATGTTTCCAGATTTGCCCTCTATTGCATTTCTGACTTAGAAACATTCCTGTTTCTGAGAGTAGAATCATCTACCAAGTGTGTTACTTAGAAACTCTAATGTACCCAGAAAAACAGAAGAAGAAGAACTGCATCGTGGTTAAGGGAATGTGTACTGCAACTTGGTCCGACTTTTATCAAACTTGGACAATTATCGTCGACAAGGTCTGATCTATTTCCGCGTGAGTTTGTGGACGAGCTTGCCAAGTTGCAGGTACTTATTTTTCTCTCCGTGTTTAGCCTTACAAACAACTTGCTTACAATTCACATTATAATTTGTGAGAATGCAAGCATTTGTAAGATTTTGTCTAGATATAGGCATCATATGCTTATTGTGTTTAAGGAAAGTGCTTGATATCTTATTCAGGACAGAGTACCAGCATTCTCACCAAAGAAAGCAAAAGCCTTCATTGAAAATGAACTAGGAGCTCCAGTTGACATATTATTTAAGGAGTTTGAAGATCAGCCAATTGCAGCTGCTAGTCTTGGTCAGGTAGGTGCTCGATATACATATATAATATATGAAGCCTTTGGGGAAGTCACATTGACGTCTTTTACACTATCCAAAGACCAATCAGTTTCTACGTTTTGTTAATTGTTATCATTTTCTGTTATCTATGGATTTTTAAGCATCCGCATCATCACCGGCATGGCCACCAATCCACCACTGTTGTCAGTAGACTCATTACTATTGTGATACCAGTAAAGCATATTGGTGAAAGTTGTCTTGTTTTTCATTCCTTTGTTATTACTTTTCTTCAACCTCTTCTGATCGAGTTTGAGGAGTTCTCCTTAGGTGCATAGGGCTATCTTGCACAGTGGAGAGAAAGTTGTCGTGAAGGTCCAAAGACCTGGCCTCAAGAAACTTTTTGATATCGATCTACGTAAGTATTGGACATATGCCAAAACCCCTATCATTTTCAGTTGGTGGCCATTTATCATAACGGAAAAATGTTCTTATTATGTTTTGTATGATTCTGGAGATTTTGGTTATTTGACTCAATTATGCACCTTTCATCAGGAAATTTAAAGCTAATTGCAGAATACTTTCAGAGAAGTGAAACACTTGGTGGTCCAACCAGAGATTGGATAGGGATATATGAAGAATGTGCCAAGTAAAGAGTTAGCATTGGGCCTCTTCTTCCTGTTCTTTGGTTTCTGTTTTTGTTTCCTGTTTTAAGGCACCAGGCCCTCGTCAAGAAAACTATGATCGTTGGACGACTTTATTTGGGGAAATACCATTATTTCTTGGTGTTGGTTTTTCATAGAACGTGTATTTAGTAATGCCTATCACATTGGCCGGAACTCTAGCCTCTTAGGCAACAACTCATTAAAACTGACTACTTCTAGTTTACTTAAGTCCATGTTCAATCAGACTGGTAAATTTTTTTGGGTCAGTCCATAATTGTTATACAGATTGCTATGGAACGATATGCTCAAAGTGTATCGTTCCTTTCTTCACCATCTCAATTCAAATCAGTTTAGCCTTCCTCTTGTCGCATTGATTAAACACTTCCATCATTGCATATTAGTTTTGCTTTCTTTCTTCAACAGGGAGGGGGAGTGAGGGTGTTTCCCTACTCTATGTTATATTTTGCGTAATTAAATTTACATGGGATGGCTCTTATGACAGTCGAAGGTTGTTCAATTGGAAAAAAACTAAAATGAACTGAAAAGATGAAACGGAAAGAGAAATCGGTTCTGGTAAATAGGTATCTACGTGCTGCAGTATAAAGTACTTCGATGTATGGTCTCTATGTGTGCACTCACTGTGATCAGCTGGATCAAGCAGTGGAGGGGCACAACTCACTTACTTGAACTTAGTAGACTAGGTTCAGGCTCTACCGAAAAAATAAGGCAACACTCGTGCTTCAACAATAACAACAATCGGCAATCTATAATTTTTAAGGGAAGAAAGGGAGCCAAATAGCTTACTTGAAGAAAAATCAATTTATAGGTATCTTGTGGGCACTGTTATTGTCAGACCACTGTTTTGTTGATTGACTTTGTTCTTAGTAACTAATCGTGTCATTATCTAGGAGAAGTTTTGTTGCTTTCTTATACAATATTGAAGGTACCACTAGCTAATTTTTGTGGCATTTATGGGAATTTCAGGATTTTGTATGAAGAAATTGATTACATAAACGAAGGGAAGAACGCTGACAGATTCCGCCGGGATTTTCGGAATGTGAAGTGGGTTCGAGTACCTGTATGTTTCTTGCTAAAGTACTGCAAGTTGAATATCATTCAGTTCGAATTTCCTTAAATTAATTTAAAGATGGTTTTCAATCATCGTACTTCTGATTTTCCATTACCCTTAAATGGCTTGCACAAACAATGGAAAATAAGATCAACTCTCTAATTTGAAATTCTTTTTGTTTTCCTTTTCTCCATCTGTAGCTGGTGATTTGGGATTATACCGCGACCAAGGTATTAACATTGGAGTACGTTCCAGGTTTCAATCTGAACCAGTTTTTCTCTATGTTGAATAGTTGAATCATCACATCCTGCATTAAAAGAGAGCATTTGTCCTGTGTCGTGATAGTGGTAATTCTGTGAGCAGGCATTAAGATAAATCGGACTGATATGTTAGATGCGCGTCGTTACAGTCGATCTCAGATTGCCTCTCGTTCTATTGAAGCATATTTAATCCAGGTAAAGAATTTTACTTGTCTTGATCAATTGGACTACTCGGCTCGTTACAAATCCAACGCAATGCAACTTTTTCCTTTTACTGATGATTTTGCTACATCCTTGTATGACCTTTTGCCAGATCCTCAGAACTGGTTTCTTTCATGCTGATCCTCACCCTGGAAATCTTGCTATTGATGTGGATGAATCACTCATTTATTACGATTTTGGTATGATGGGAGAGATCAAATCTTTTACAAGGCAGAAATTGCTGGATCTATTCTATGCAATTTACGAGAAAGATGCAAAAAAGGTGCTTTATTTATTTCAGCATTTATCTAGCAGTTTGTCAATCAAATGAATTAGAAAACCGTAGAAAATGTCTGTGCAGTCATCATTAGTTCATTACTTCCTCGGTTCGTTTAATCAAGTCATATGTTAAATGTAGTGCAAGAATACATGTTTTTAAACCGCAACTTAACTGAATGTTGATGAAAACATCTAAATTACCTGAGGTATAATTTCTGGTTTGTGGTCTGAATTTTATCCGAGGAGAGGTGTGATCTGGCAATTGGAAGTATGGTAGTAGACCGAAACAAAAGATCAAGAACTTGAGGTTGTTCTTGAGATATTAGTCTTGCTTCAACAGCTTGATAATTTTTTTTTGGCAAATCACTACTACTCTGCAGGTTATGGTTAGCCTTATTGATCTTGAAGCACTTCAGCCCACAGGAGACCTGTCATCGGTATGTATCTAAGCATACAGCAGCAAATCTCCTAACAGAAAACTATCAGAGACTGATTCATTTGCTAACTAGGGAGTCTTTATTGCTTTCAGTTCTGATGGGATATTTGTGCTCCTAGGTAAGGAGATCAGTGCAGTTTTTCTTGGATAATTTGTTGAGTCAGTCACCAGACCAACAGCAGACTTTGGCTGCCATTGGCGAGGTATGCAAATATTCGCTTAATTCTGTACTTCGAAATAATTGAAGCTTCTTTATAACACAGGCATGTGTAGATATCCAAATAGTTGCTCATATACGTTTTCGTCTGTTAGTTATTTCCCAGATGACAAATATTGTCTACGATGAACGAACAACAGTCATTTCGACTTGCTTATTTCACAAACTCCTGAACCTGATTTCATACCTAACAGTTGGTGATAGCCGTTTTTAGGATTTTCCTCCAAATGCTATCTAAAAGATGTGAAGCCGTTTCTCCAGAAATTTTGAGACTGCCCCTTTCTACTTGTTTCCAGACCCAGTACTAGTCGCCCAAAAAACTTTCCCTTTCACAACAAAATAGTAATGACGCGAGTTTAATACTTTCGTTCAGGTGGATTTCTTGATTGTTAAAGTGGTTCTATGACCATGAAAAGCTAATGAGCATTGAGCTAATATTAGCCAGTAAAGAAGGCACATAATTTTAGAGGGATTAAAATTACCGAGCAAATGGATGGAAGAGATTTAAAGTCATTGTAGCTCTCTTTGTGATATCCTTTGCTTAGGCACTCTTTCAAAACTTGCTATATTGAAGTGTCACCCAATTTTCTTTTATAGTTTCACTTGACCCTTCAATCATCAGAACCAGTAAAACTGCAAGGAATTTCTTTGCAGGATTTGTTTGCAATAGCTCAAGATCAGCCATTCCGGTTTCCATCCACCTTTACGTTTGTGATTAGGGCATTTTCAACACTTGAAGGTTCTCTCTCTCTCTCTCTCTCTCTCTCTCACGCACGCACGCACAAATTGGTGCTACAATGTTCACAATAAAGTGATTGCAAAATTAATTAACTTTGAAATAAGTCGCAGAAACCTGCTTGGTGTCTCAAAAATATTTTATGATCATCCTTTACCCTTTCTAACTTACAGGTGGTATAGGCCTTTATCTTGTACCCTCCGTCTCTTTTTTAGAGTCTAGTATTTCATTTTGGGCTGTCCCTTAATAAGTGTCCATTTTGTAAAATTAGGGGTAAAAGTTGGTAAATTTTCTATTTTTCCCCTAAAAGTAGATTCCATTTTGAAAAGTTAGTGAGTAAAAATGTAATGATGATGTTTCCATAGAGGGTAATGAGGGAAAGTGGAGGTAAAAGGTGTAATGATTGTCTTTTTAATAAGTTGAAATTACGAAGCAGAATACTTAAAAAGAGACGGAGGGAGTAGAACATTTTAGTTAAAAGCAAGTATCTGGTTCCACTGTGCGAGTTTCGGATTGTATCTTATTATGGACCACGGAAAGAGGATGCTGATGATTCACCCGCAAGGTATATCATGAGATGCAAGGCAATGGAAATGCATTATCATTGTTGCCTACACAGAACAAATCATTTAATGTGAACTTTTTTCTGTTTTTGCTCAACTGAGTTAGGAATTAGTACCAGTTCACGAAGGCACTGCCTGCGTTGCTTATCTGAATTTAACAATGGAAGGGGTTTTGAGTCGATCATTTGTAGTTCAATCTGGAATTTTGGGAGAGAACATCCTTGGGGGCAAACTTACCTTTTAGTTTTAGTTGTACAAACGTCGTAATTTTTTGTAGTCTTTTGGCATTTGGTTCTCACGCAACCTCCAATCAGCCTATCATAGTTCTTGAGACCTATGTAGTACAGAAATGGACCCAGGACCCGGGACATGACAATTCTAAAAAAATGGGGACATGGACAAAGCAGGAAACAAGGGCAATAGTTTGTTGGCATTTTTTTTAGTTATGCATGCCTACATTGTAACCATTAAATATTTAGGTCAGACTAGAGCTTCTATCATATGCGTTTATCAACAGATGGGTATGGTTTTATCCGAACACATATGTATTATGTTACAGTAACTATCTACCTCCAAAAACATTTAAAATCTATAAAAGCCACTCTACCGTGTCCCCATAGTGTGTCCTCACCACATGGCGTGTCCCTGGCATATCGCGGGTCAGACCCGAATAGAGCGACCTCCTAGGTGTGTCGTTGCTTCTTAAGACAAAAGAGAAATGAAAAGAAGAGACAGAGAAGGGATTAAACCGAACCTTTTAGAAATGTAGTGAAAAAAAGTACGCACCTGTCCTTCACAATTATCACCTGGCATCCTAAGTGAAACCTTAGTCTTGTAGAATAATAGCCAGCACTCGAAGTTAAAAAATATTACTCTTATGTCATCCTCATAATTTTACGGGGCTAATTATGGTACTAAATGACAGCAATTGTGTTGGTTCTAATCATGACTGCCATCTTACAGGAATTGGCTACACGCTTGATCCAGATTTCTCGTTTGTGAAGGTTGCTGCACCTTATGCCCAGGTTATATATATTTTGACGCATGAATTTGACCATGAATTCTCTACTAATAATTCATTGAAAAAAAAAAACCTAATTCAATGGTCCACTTATCTACAGGAGCTGTTGGATCTAAAACAGAAGCAGCGGACGGGGACTCAACTTGTTCAGGATATAAGGAAACAAGCTGATGATGTACGGTTTATAACCTATGTCTCCCTTATTTCAGTTTGTTGATTTTTATCCTTCTCATATTGATAGTATTGTTTATTTTGGTACTCTGCTAAATCAGTTTTTTTCAGAGTGCTATCTAGCACAGGCATTAAAGTCATTAAATTTCATTTTAGGATTAGTAGATGAAGGGTGTTGCATCTATGATTTCAGGCCAGAACATACACAATGTCCATGCCATACAGAGTCCAAAGAATAGAAGAGTTCGTGAAGCAACTTGAGTCAGGAGATTTGAAACTCCGTGTTCGGGTGCTTGAGGTATCCATCCTTTAGCTTTTTGCAGAGGTTAATTAATAGGAGTAGATTACACAAAGACTAAGTAATCTTACTTTTTGTTTGAATCGTAGATTGATAGAAGCATAATTGATAGTTTTTCCTTATGGTGAAATTTCTGTTTCTTGAATTGCATGAACTAAACTCATCAGTCAGAAAGAGCAGCTCGGAAAGCAACAATACTGCAAATGGCAACAATGTATACAGTTCTAGGCGGTACTCTACTAAACCTTGGGGTCACATTCAGCAATCAGGGCACTCAAGTAATCGCGAATGGATCATTTGCTGGCGCAGGTTATCACTGAAATACTACTATTGAAAGGGGTTACTTTTGTACCAGACAGTTTTGCTTTTAACCTTGGTTTTTTCATTTTCCATGACTCTCACTGTCGCTTATTCAATAACCTGCAGGCGTTTTTCTGCTGCTGTTGATTAGGTCGATGCAAAGGGTGAAGAAGCTAGATAATTTTGAGAAACAGATATGATAGCCCAAGCAAGACATAACAAATGCCTGCTTATTTCCTGCCATCAAATCGGCTTTCCTTCGTTTCCATTTTTCACTGGATCATTTGGCCAATAGCTATATAGCTTGTATAGGCAACACAATCACATAGGGGCATTCTTCTTACCCATGTAATTCACGGAAATTTTATGGTAACTCAATATTCAAAATTGGGTGAAGTCAATTTTAACAAGTTATAGATTAAAACATAATTGTAATAAGATTGTAATACTGTTCTTTTTTGTTTATCTATCTTTTAATAAGATTGTAATACTGTTCTTTTTTGTTTATCTATCTTCATCATGTGTCCTTAATTACAGTAGCAACGATGGTTCTATGCACTGGTATCAGAATCATTTGAACAGTAATGTCAACCGGTCCATTAACTGAAGACCACAATGGATTGCATTAAGAGAAAATCTATGTGACAAGGCATTCTTGGATGAACAAGGACCATGCTCGTCAATTAGACAAAAAATTTAAAGAACCTCTTATTACTCATGATACCCAAAAGGGAGAGGGAGAAGACAAGCAGAGTTTTTTTTTTTTTTTGATCCGCGACAAGCAGAGTTCAAAGCTAACATTTCTCATATCTACAACAGGCTCGAGAACATACCACAATCAGAGACAGATCATATTTGCTCCATCTTGTCAGAGTCAAATAATGAAAAATCAGGTCGGGATTCTCCATCAGTACCACAATCAATCAGAGATTCAGAATGTACCAGCTTCAGAAATGCTCGGCAGGAAAATGGAGGCGAATTATCTTCCCTTCTCACAGCTGTGCTGGGTCAAATAAACAATTCACCTGAAAAGGCTGAAATGTATCTTAATCAGTTTCTGAACCAGCGGCAGCAATAATCATGGTAAATACTAGTTTGGATCTGGCACAGATAAAACGTGAGCATAGAGGCTTCTGTTATTTACCTTTCAAGTCTCGAACCTTCCGATTGCAGTTAGTAGCTCCACCAATTTGGTTCGAGAAAGTAGCAGCCCGTTGAAGTCAATCAAGAGCTATATCATGATGGTACATACTCTTGATGCCCTACTTGGTTCTTGTCCAAACGCCCACATACAGCTGCTGAAGCAGCCCAAAGGAGCTCTAAATTACTTTTCTGTTGTGAACCATTTGCTCAACAATTAACAGCACCAAAGCCCTTTTATTTATCTTGTTAGACTAAGGTCCTCAAAATCTTCATTGTTCAGGTCACCCTGAAAATCCGCATCAGTCAGGTTACCATCAACTAGGTCAGATAAACACGTGGATTTTGAAACCCATCTGAACCTAATTATGCCCTCCAAAAGCTTCACAGCCTTATCCATGTCACCAGCTGTTTGAAGACCCCGAGCTACAACACTACATGTAGAAAGATTGAGCTTAAGCCCACTTGACCCCATTTCATAAACCAGCCTCAGTGCATCTGAGAAGTCTTCTTTCTTGCACAATGCCTGTATTAGAGCTTCATAAACATTTGTGCTCATTTGCATGCCCTTCTCCAACATCTCATCCCTTAACTCAAATGCCTCCACCAAATTTCCTTCTTTGCAGTGTGTATCCAGCATTATGTAATAGGTAATTTTATCAGGCTCAATCCCCTTAGTGACCATATCCTGAAACAACGCAAAAGCCTCTTTTCTGTCACCTATCATGTTGTAACCGTGAAGAAGTGTTGCGTAAGTTATAGTGTTAGGGATCAGATTCCTCCCCTGCATCTCCAAAAGTAGCTGTTTCGCTTCCTCCATCATGCCCTTCTTGCAGTGGTGGTCAATCAGAGTTGTGTACGTGACATGATTAGGCATCACTTGCTTTTCTTGCATTAATTCCAACAACTGTTTTGCTTCTTGTAGCTTCGCAATCTCACAAAGTCCCTCAATCAATGTATTGAAGGAGAGGGTAGAAGCAAAGCCCTTCCGCAACATTTCTTGAAATAAGCCAAGAGCTTTTTCCAATTTTCCTTCCTTGCAGTAGCCGTCTAAAAGGACATTATAGACATAACTATCTGGTGAAATGCCCTTAAGTGGCATCTCATTGAATAATTCGCACGCTTCGTTTAGATTCCCAGATTTGCAATATACATCTATCATTGTAGCATATGTTATATTATTTGGAGTCAAACCTTTTTGCAAAACGCCATCAAACAAATTTTTAGCTCTTTCAGTTTCACCAGCCTTAAGTAGCCCATTGATTAAGAAGTTGTAATTAACTATATTAGCAGTAATCCCTTTTGCAACCATCTCGTCATGAAGTTCAAAAGCCTTCTCTAAATCACCTTGTTTACAGAAACCAGAAATGAGATAGTTGTAAGTAAAAACATCAGGAACCAGACCTTTTGCACAGAGTTCTGAAAATACCCCAACAGCTTCTTGCAATTTTCCAATCTTTGAGAGGCATTGGATGAGCACACTGTAAGCTTGAACATCCGGGAGAACCTTTTCAGCAAGCAATAGCATACGTCGAAAAACTGAGAAGGCTTCTGTGATATTCCCCATTTTGCAGTGCCCATTGATCAACTTTGTGTAAATTACCTTGTCTGGCTTTAGACCACAACCAAGCATCTCATCAAAATCTGCATCTGTCATTTTCCCTATCTTGATATATCCGTCAATAAAGGCTCCATAAGTATAAGCATTTGCCTTAAAGCCTCTCCCCAACATTTCAATCAAGATGGTCCTTGCTTCTTTCATCTTCTGAGCTTTGCAAAGGCTGGATATAAGAGAGTTATAGCAGATTACATCAGGCATGATTCCTAGCTGCTTCATTTCGTCAAAAATCCTTCTTGATTCTTCAAATTTACCTTCTCGACCATGAGCTGTCATAAGAGTCGTGTAGATTATGGCATTGGGTTTCAATCCTTTTGCAATCATTTCTTCAAGAGTGTCATTGGCCTGTTGGAGATTTCCACTACTACATAGCCCATTGATTATCACACTATAAGTCATTAGTGTAGGCGCCAAACCAACACTCTTCATTTCTTCAAGTGCGGTAAAAGCCCCAACCATATTGTGTTCACGACAATAGCCCTCAATCAACGAAGTATAACTTTTGGAGTCAGGTTTTGAGCCCCTCTTAATTATCTCATTCATGAGTTCTTCTGCCTTGTCCATCATACCAGCTTTACAAACCCCATTAAGCAGTGTGTTGTACGTAAGCAAGTTATCCCCAATACCATTCGAGACCATCTCATCCCTAATACTAAAAGCTGCCTCTATATCCCCTTGTCTCATGAACCCATCAATTAACGCATTGTAGGTTATTATGTCAGGCTTTAGACCCAGATCAGTCATCTCCGCTAATACCATTTTTGCCTCTTGTGATCTCTTCCATGAACAAAACCCATTGATAAGAGTGGCACAAGTGTACTTATCGGGGACTAACCCGTTCTTAACCATAGATTCCTTCATCTCAATAGCTTCATGAAGAAGCCCGGCTCTACACAAACCTCCAATGACCACATTGTACGTAACCGCATTAGGGTTGCAACCTTTGTCCCTCATTTCAAGAAGTACCTTTTTAGCCTCCTTGACATTCCCAACCTTACAATGAGCATTGATCATATTGGTATAAGCATAAACATCACACCTCATACCTGCCTTACACATTCCATCACAAACCTTCCAAAACAATCCCAACTCACTAGCCTTCAACAAATCGCTCAGTAAACAATTAAAAAGCAACAGACTAGGAACATATTCAACATCCTTATTAGCACCTAAAAGAACACCAACAGCCTCATCCAATAGACCTATTTTCCTATACTTGTCAACCAGTATATCAAACACTTTTTGATTTGAGCTGGACCCATTACAGTTCTTACAACAGCTAACGACTGAACCCAAAATGGCGCGTGGGGAAGAAGAACAAGTCTTGATCATTCTTTCAATTAGATCACTTGTGGGCCCATAACAGTGAGAGTTACAGAGATTAACAGCTAAGACAGACAAGATATCCAAATCTTGGAGGGCACCCATTTTGTGTTCGTACCAGTAGAAGAAGTTGAGGAGGAGTTTGGAATCACCCACCTGGTTTTGGTGAAGGAAGGTTCGAAGCACATCTGGGTTTAGCTTCTTGGGTATGTCTGATGAGTTTAAAAGAAAGTTCCAGTTTTTGTGTTTGAGTATGTGGGTGATTTCTTCTCCGATTGAGTATTGGTTTTGTGTGGTGGCGAAAGGTCTTGTCTTTGCAATGACAGATTGTGAAGCGAGAACATAAGACTTTCTTTGGGAGAGTCTCCACATGGTTAAGAGGAATTGGGGTGGCGCGCGCTCTCTCTCTCTCTCTCTACCAGTAGAAGAGGCAACGGAGGAGAGATACTGGATCACTCTACTCCGTGTGCAGAGAATTTGGAAATTTTTAGCCTGGGTAAAACCCTAGGTTTCATTACTCCCTCCGTTCCGTTTGTTGGTGCCTTTAGGATTCCAAAGGAGAGACTTTTTTTTTTTTTATGGCTTTATTTTCTAATTTTATCCTTCAATTATTAGTACTTTTTCTTATATTTTGTTCGGTCTTACTATTGTTAGTCCAATGGGCTGACGATAAATACACTATAAAACAAGAAAAATATGCATTTCTGTATACTTTTTATACTCTTTAATACACATTCACACTCCCACTATTGTCAGCCCACTAAAATCAGCCCAGTGGGCTGATTTTAGAATTTTCCTATTTTGTTTTCTACTACTACTAATTAAAAAAATAAAGGGTAGAAGAGGGAATTCATTCAGGCTTTGTTCCGGAACAAAAAATAAGTTCTTATTTTTTAAAAAAACAATTTCAAGCTAAAAAATGATGGGTTTATTGAAATATAAAAATATGCAATATGGATCTTGTTTGGAAGATCGATGAGATCTTATATACGATACAAAAAAAATTGAAAAATTATTTTTCATTTGCTTTATTTTTGAGTTTGAAAATGTGAAATAAACTGCTTATTTTTTAAGAAGGTTTCTGGAACAGAGCCTTCAATATTGTTCATTAATTTTGAGGTGAGACAATCTTTTTGAGACGGCAAAAAGTACTAGCTGAGACCAACAATTGAGGACGGAGAGAGTATTCAATCTGTTTTTTGGTCCCCGTTATTTGAAAATTGTTTCCATCTTCCCCATCAATATAACTCTCCTCTGGTCTTGCATTACATTACTGTCTCTTCTCAGGAGAAGTTTTTGGGGGCAAATGGGGTATAAGACACGTGGTACTTGAGCGTGTATTCGAGCTGTCCAAACGTGTTTTGGACAGTTCAGATCCGAACACTCTTTCTATCCATCAGCTGAGTACCACAAGTCCAAAACACATTTGGACGGCTCGGATGCACGCTGAGTACCTGTAACGCCCCCAATTTTGGGTACGTTAAAGAAGGCATTTTCATTGAAAATCTAAATAGAGTCTGGCTCAATATTACAACATAACTCTCCCAAAGAGTACTTTATTAAACAAAAGGAGAGTAGACTAGGGTTCCTATCTACAGCTCCTCATGCTCCTCCATCCTTGCCAGCTCCTCAGCTCCAAAAGCCTCCACGGTGATCTGCTTACCTGATTATCTACAAAATCTGACACATTATACCAGCGTCACCACCGATATAATATGTCAGGGTCACCAAAAAGGCAACACCGTGAGCTACAAAGCTCAGCAGAGTAATCCCATACCCGCTAACCCATAACTTACAAACAAAGCTATAATACAACATCAATTTCCACATGATACATATATACGCAGTTAATCATTGACACATCCACATTCATTAACCATCTATCGTTGGTGTCCAAGATTTTCGGGTTTCTCCTACGCAACTCATCGTAGACCGTGTCAACATTTTCACATACCAATTCATCTTTCAAAAATCATTTGTTTAACTCACACAATTTTGCATTGGCTCCGTACCGCGGATAACCAAGCTACACACCCAACCTCACAATGGTTCCGTTTTTCCAGGATCCCATTGGAACACACACAAAACACACTCCACACAATGGGCTACCACGTCCGGCCACATTGCGGTTTCCAAAACATTTCCTTTCAAACCAAAATTTGTTTTTAACACACCCAACCTCGGTTCCGCCGCGCCGGTCTCCCGAGTATCCTCACAATGGTTCCGCCGCACCGGGTTCCCATTGGCACACAATTGCATTGGCTCCTCTCCGCGGATAACCAAGCCATACCTCACCATGGTTCCGCCGGTCCGGGTTTCCATGGGAACGCACACAACCTCACAATGGTTTCGCTATTCCGGATCTCCATTGGAACACACACAACCTCAACTCACATTATGCCACCAAAACCGGTCATAATGTAGTTTCAAAAATATTTCCTTCCTCGGAAAATATTTTTCTTGTTAACCACACTCTAGGTGTCATGTTTCTATTTTCTCGATTTTCGTGTCTCGTTCTCATGCATAGACTCCGCGGTAGGACTTTTCACAAAAGTAAACATTCATAAATCATTCCAACAAGATCATCCAACTCAATATTGCTAAGCATGCTTGAAAAGATCAAAATATGATTACTTCAAATCAAGCGTTAAAATCTTCTTTTTCGAAAATCGTTCTATCTTACTTTTTTAGAAATTCAATACAACATATGTTTATTTAAGACAAAGTCATTTATCTAACATGCTCATACCTCCATTAGTGAGATAAACTTATTGACAATCATGCATTTTAAACGATAGATAACCTTATCTACTTGAAACTAAACAATAGATAACCTTATCTACTTAAGGAAAACGATAAGGATATTGATACTTTGAATCAAGAACATTCTACTTTCTAACGTACGATTCTATACTATACGTAGAGTTATTGGACTAGAGTTTCTACTTATACTTAGGGAAGTGAGTAGAGAAAATCTACCTTGATCCGAAACTAGTCGGGGCCGAATAAGCTAGTTGGAAGATTTTCTACGGGCGGTGAAACTTGCAAATCTGGACCGAACTTTGGATGGCAGTAACTTGGTCAATATTTGGCCGAATACGATCGTTCTTGGGTTGAAGTTAAAGCTCTCGAAGTGCTCTACGACTTTCGTAAAGGAAGTTGATCCTAGAAACTACTTTAGGCAGGAGAAAAATGGTAAGAAAGGAGAAGACAGTATGCTGTCTGGAAATAGGAATCCGAGATTTTTACTGAACTTCGGATGCCAATATCTTTGTCATTTCTTCACCGATTGGGATGGTTCTTGGGTCTAACTTGAAGGTTTCGAAGTGCTCTACAACTTTTCCGAAGGGAGTTGGTTCTAAAAATTACTTTAAGCAGGAGAAAAATGAGGATTTTCAAAGGGCAGTAGGCTGCTTGGAAAAACAGAAATGGTTTCTAGAGAGAAGTGAGAGCAAGAAGTGAAAGTGTGAGTTGAAATGCTTGGAATGGCTTGCTATTTATAGGCAAAACTTGAGCTCCTCCTCCCTCCTCTATGGCCGGCCCCCCCTTCTCTCCTTTCTCCCATGGATTTGCTCCATTGAGTTGTCATGTCCAATCAAGCTTGAAAGCATGCCAAGTCTTCCATGACTTGTCACTTCCATTTGTAGGCCAAATCTTAGGTCATCATGAAGGGTTTTGGACTTGTCAAGTCTATGGGGAGGTTGCTTGCAAGAAAGCACAAAATCATTGTACTTTGGAAGACTAGAAATGGGTTGGCATGTAGTAAATAGGCTTAAGGCTATAAATGTTGCTTGTGTAAGGAATCAAAACTCATGCACACACTCCACCCCACTCTCTCCATCCGGCCTTTCTCTCTCTCTCTCTCCATCCGGTCCTCTCTCTCTCTCTCTCTCTCTCTCTCTCTTGTATCTATATACATCCAAGAAAATCTAGGAAAGTAAGTCTAGGATTATTAGGTTTAAGACTAGAACATAGATGTGCATGCATGGCAAAGCTAGCCTTGCTTCCCTTAGAAGCAAAATGATGAGATTCCAAGTATGACTTGTCTTGTCATGCTTATTGGCAAGTCAAAGGTCTATTAACCAAGGGACAAAAATTCTCCTAACAATTATGGACCAAGGGGTAAAGGAATATTGGGTAATGATTATGAAATGACTAGTCATGAAAATCTATTGTCCAAGGGATAATATTTTCCCTAACATTTATGGACCAAAGGTCAAAGGAATATTGGGAATAATTAGGGTTTGAAATGACTTGTCATGGGAGTAAAAATGATTACTCCTATGGTCTAATGGTCCTATAGGGTTTGGAGGGTTTCATAAGGTTCAAAGACGGTCAAAAAGGTTCATTTAGGGTTAGGGAATTGTAACTAGGTGAATCGGTGATCCGGTTTCTCCAACTAATCGGTTGGGAGCTAATTCTACTGGCCAAGTAGGATTTCTAACCAAGAAATATAATTTAAAGATTTTATCTAACTTGTTAGGAAAATATACAAGTGCTTTTATAAGCATACTTGTTTTTAGAAAATGACTAGATTGCTCGGCGTGAAAGATATAATTTTATAAGTCTCAAATCTAATTATGACGGATTATAAAAATTAAAAAGAAAATTTTTTAGTAGCAAATCCAAGTAATTAAAATAAAATTTAAATATTTAACGAAATTTTTATTTACCAAAAATCAGGGTCGTTACAGTACCGCCACGTGGTATCCAATTTGCATCCAAAAACTTCTCTTTTTCACATCAGTTTTTTTGAAAGAACATGGACATCTCCGAGCATCTACAATACATTAGACAAAATTACCCTTATTTTTGTGTCATTTGCCACCCGGTTTTTTCCGGAAAGATTAGTGGTTAAATATTTGGAAACTGATATATTCCTACAATTCAAGAAGGAAAAAAAGAAAGATAGAAAGAGATTTCGTTGTGTGACGATTTCTCCGAGTCTTATCCTCAAGAGTTCAAATAACGGTCAAGTCCATTTTGAATAGGCCTTTAATCAAAGTTAGATCTTTGAACTCCTTCTGAGATGAGGGCAGGGAATAGAGTTTACCCAAAAAGGTGCGCGTATGGTGCATTGGACACCTGAGTAACTGAGTTGTTCCAAAAAAAAAAAATTTAGAGTTACCCATAAAGGAGCTCAAGTAATTCAGATAACTAATTGGTTAAAGTTAACCTCTGAAGTCATGCCATTGTGAGAGACTATTAAGGGCCTTTTTCGTGTGGACCACTTGGGCTATGCTTGCAATAACCCACTGGGCTTTGGTTCCACTACCCAAGGTCAAGGCCTTGCTGAGCGTAGACCTCATCAAACTAAACACGATAGTAGAAAACTAGCATGGCCCGCGAGCAACTGAGCAAGGATGATATGCACAAATTGAGAAGGTCGAGCAATGATACCATAAGCATAAAGCATTAGTGAATTGAGAAGTTGATGAAGCAGCTGAAAGAAAGAGCCTCAAATTAATGTTGAAATGAAAAGATGTGTACAAAGAGGAAAAAGAGGGCTACGTCCATGAGGTATGATATAATTCAAACTTCGTCATTCAACGTTGTTAATTTGGCTTTGAATTTCTTTTCCTCCCCTCACTCTTCACCAGGCACCGTCCCTAAGATTAGTCGAGATCTGCGTAAGCTGACCCGAGCACCTGAGTTTGAAAAAATAAATAAGTAATAACAAATGAACTTTTCACGAGTTGTGAGGAAGGACTTAAAGTATTACAAAGTCTATAAAGACAAATCAAGCGGCCTAGTAAGACCTGGCCCCAATCAGTCATGTGAAGGGAAAATGACAGCCCAGGACGTGAATAATGACAAAGCCCACTTTCAACTTGATTATAATTGATGCCATGGGTTGTTGGGACTAGGCTAGGGTTAAGATCCGTACACCAACTCTTTTTCTATATAGATTTTAATTCGAACAATGAACGGTTTAGATCATTAGGAGCTCAGATTAAATTTGAGTCGTCCAAGTCGAAATGGACGGTCGGATCGAAAACCCCAATCCCTTCCTATATGCTACACATTCTCTTGTCACTCATAGAGGCGAATTTTGTTACCAATGAGAAAAAAACATGTGGTTCAAGCCGGCCGATAATACAAATTGTAGGCGCGCCATTGATTTTGACCCATAGGCAGGGTTGAATTGAGTTTGATCGTTTCTCTTCTTCCTGCCCATTCATCAGTTATATGTATCAATTTCAATGTTACTTGGACTTAATTAGATAAAGAATGGGAGGTGCGACCGTGCGAGTATACTTGTTTAAAGTGTCCAATTCGGCAATTTGATTGAGTCAAAAGACGTCTCCAGTGTTGACTTTTGAATAATAATTTGCCCAAAATGATACTAGCATCTACAATTGGGGTCCAATCTCTTCTGTTCCGAAAATTTCTGTGCCTCTGTGCCAAGAGATTTTTCGGCTGTTGGATTGTGTTTTTTTTTTAATATTTTAAATTCGACAGTCGGAATTGAGTATGTAGGATTTCAAATAACAAAACAACAATTGGGTGTATGACTTTGACTGAAATGTTAGCCTTCAACTCACCTTGTCCATAAATACGTACAAATTCAACGCAAATGTGCACAAGCATAAAAACTAATGGGAAATTAGAGTTTGTTGTATGCGATGCCTTCCAACCCCATGACCAATCTCGTTTATGGACATGGAAATCGCATCATTTCACAGGCTCCACAGTTGTTTTTTTTTATTGGCAATTGTCGGGATATGGCCGTCGTAGGAGATCCTTTTTTAGGATGACCGAGCGCAAATGTGAACGAGACCGGCCAATATCCGCCCACGCAATAACCTGCCCAATTAAGCACGAGTGAGTGGGTGACGCAATTTGTGATTTCATATACCGAGAAACTTTCCAACAAGTTTTTGCTTATTTTATTAGCGGCAACCTATGGATTGCATAGACATCATGATTATTTTGGATGCGAACATGCGGGGTTATGCTAGGGCTTGGGCTTGATCTGTTAATGCATATTCAGAAAGGATTAAGCGTCGTCAAATTCTATCTTGTATCTTATGTTGTCTCTTTTTTCAAGTTGTTTGGTTATATAAGAACAGGTTTTAGACGTTTTTTTTTTTTTTTTGTTGAAGGGTTTTACTGTCATAAGCACTCTTTGTAATGTGATGTTACCAAACATAAAAAAATAAAAATAAAATAAAATTCTTATGTTGTGGGGGTTGACTGGTAATATATATTTAAGTCCCGAGCCAAAAAAACTATTATATTGAAGTTTATTTTCGATCCGCTTTGCATTATGAATGCGTATATATACAATGCAAGATACAACAATTACAATGAGGTCCTAACTAATTAACTATTTACATACTAAGGATAAATAATGAAACTCCATACAACGAACTAATTCAATAATCTAACACTCCCCCTCAAGTTGGTGCGAAGATATCAATCAAGCCCAACTTGAATGCAATAGGGTGGAAACTCTTGCTGCCAAGTCCCTTTGTGAATATATCAGCCAACTGATCTCCAGATCTCACAAAAGGCATACATATCGAACCCTCGCTCAGTTTCTCCTTGATGAAGTGTCTGTCAATCTCAATATGCTTCGTTCTATCATGTTGAACAGGATTATGAGCAATGTTTATAGCAGCCTTATTATCACAGTAGAGTTTCATGGGACCACTGTCAATGAAACCCAAATCACGCAACAAGGTTTGGAGCCACAAGAGCTCGCAAACACCATGAGCCATGGCTCTATACTCTGCCTCTGCGCTAGATCTAGCAACCACTGATTGCTTTTTACTTCACCAAGTAACCAAATTCCCTCCAATAAAGGTACAATAGCCAGAGGTAGAGCGTCTATCATCCACAGAACCAGCCCAATCAGCATCAGTAAAAGCCTCCAACCGCAAATGACCATGATTAGAGAACAGAATTCCTCTTCCTGGAGCTGATTTGAGATACCTCAAAATACGATAAACTGCATCCAGGTGTGAAATACGAGGATCGTGCATAAACTGGCTAACTACACCCACTGCATAGGTAATGTCCGGTCGGGTGTGAGCTAAATATATCAGTCGCCCAACAAGTCGCTGATACCTCTCCTTATCAGTACGTTCGCCCATATCTCCACTCAAGTGATGATTTAGCTCAATAGGAGAATCTGCAGGTTTACAACCCAACATGCCTGTTTCTTCCAAAAGATCAAGAACATATTTTCGTTGAGAGATAAAAATACCTCTATCAGATCTTGCCACTTCCATTCCAAGGAAGTATCTCATCGCTCCCAAGTCCTTAATCTCGAATTCTTGGGCAAGTCGAGACTTCAAATTATGAATTTCATTCATATCGTCACCTGTCATTATTATATCATCAACATAAACAATAAGGATAGCAATCTTACCATCACTCCTCTTAATGAATAGAGTATGGTCAGCATGGCTCTGTTTGTAGCCGAAACTCAGCATGGCCTTTGAGAATCTGCCAAACCAAGCCCTAGGTGACTGCTTCAAACCATACAATGTCTTCTTCAATTTTCAATGCCCGTGCCTGAAGGCACGGCTCGAACAATTAGCACGCGCAAATAAATACTTAACTCACGTGCCATATACGGCTCGAAAAATAAGCACATGTAAATAAATACTGAACTTGTGTGCAATATATCATCCCTTGTCTTACAAATTCAACTATGCAAAAAATAATAACTCAACAATATTCATAAAATAATAGAAGTACCCGAAAAGAATGAAAGAATCATAAAATATCTTCATGTAAGAAAAAATAGTCCAACTAATCTTGCACATATTTATGACAACTCAGAAAGAATGAAAGAATAAAAGTATCTAAAAACAAAAAAAATAATAGAGTTTCATTGTTTTATCCATGCCTAAAGGCATCCATACAATCTGTCAACTTTAACTGACTACCGTAACTACCCATAATTACGACCCAGCAATCCTATCACGGCTATTATGGTCTTCAAAATCAATCATACCTGAAAAACCAAAAACCAAACCAAACCAAAATAAGAACTCTTCTAGAACTAATGGATTGCATGAATAAAGATTGAAGTTGGATAGTAAACGATTTAATAGCAAGACCCTAGCTAAGCATCACTACAAATCTCATTAATGGAAAATGGATGTATGCAATATGCATGTCCTCGGTATTTTCAAAAACAACACTATGAAACTAAGATTACTAAGCTAGTCACTGAACTAAGGGTTGGTCATTGAAAATAGGCATTGCTCATCTATACACAGTCAAGTATCCAGATGTAGTTAATCTAAGCAGAACACTAAACATAGTTGAAGCATTAAGACAATTAACATCAATAAGCCTCAGATAAAATTAAAAGTAATAGGATAATTTTCTTGACAGAGCAGGAATAAAATATCGAATCAGCAGTTGCGCTTAATGGTTATCTGCCATGCTCATCGAAAGAGCCGTTATGTTATAGCCATAAAAAAGTTTGAATAGTTGATCTTCCAGAGTTAAAAATAGACACCTTGATTGAATAGATTGAGGCTCATAATCAATGCCCAATTAACATATTAGGATAACAAAGTTACCAATCAATAAGAAGGTTGTCCGCTGTTGCTAATGATAAGGTGAGGATTATCAAGGCCCTAAAACTTTTGGATAGAGAGAGCTTTGTTCCCGTTAAATCGATAAGATGTTGTGCTGGAGCTCTTGGAGAGAGCTTTGTTCATGGGTGAGGATGTTTCAGAGACAGATTGTGTTGTAGGACATAAGTCTACTCCATAATCAAGAAAAGAAGAATAAGCGTATTCTACAATCATAAATGTATTACACAAAAAAAAAAAATTGAAGCAGAATATTACAGGAGGTTATAATAGAGGGGCAAAACTGGGCCAAAGGCATATGAATCAACCATGTCAACAGAAAAAAAGGTTATAACCCATAACAAATAGGATTTTCATGAACTCACTGCTACTTATACTCCGGAGTATTGGAAACTATTTTCAATTGCATCAAATTACCACAATAGGATTTTGATGATACCAAAGAATCCACCAACATAGTTCAACTGAGGTATTGACAAATGAAAAAAATGGACCCTCAAAAAAACTTATACGGCCTGGAATGCGGTAAAAAAAAACTCAAAGGTTAAACCCTCAAATGGAATTTTAAAGCCATCCATTCCGACTAGAAATTAAGAGAAATGAACCCACAAAATCATTAGGGTTTACCAGAAAGAGGGAAGATAATGGATAGATTAGTAAACTGAAGCTCACAATCAATGCCCAACATAGAGTGCGATTAAAAACTTACCCATCGATAAGCAAAGTGCTGATCTTTGCGCTGGTGATGACAGTATTGGATGGTTATTATAATCAACCAATTATACCCGGTAAGAGCTGAATTTATCAAATGACAAATGTTAAAGGTGGGAGAAAGGGATGATTTTTCTACTTATGATGTGCAATTTGTCCTTGCCTACTCAAATTACATATAACGGCTTCAACATTAGACACAAACCTATTGTTCTCAAACCATTAAAAACTCCTATTTTCCAATTAGATCCAAATCTATTCTTCCCATTAGACACAGAAGATCACTAAATTTATAATTTGGGAACAGACCGATCAAATATCCAAAGAACTTACTGCCAAAAATATTATATGGAATGATCTTTCTGTTCGCATAGTCCCATAAATATGACAGATTATTGACCTACTCAACTCTTTGAATCATACCCAATTTTTCTCTTTTCCGTCGGAACGAATTGCCTTATCTTTTTCCTTGCCTTTTGTGGTTGCATTTTGTCTTTGTTGAGCCATTTCTCCTTGCCTTCGATTTTTCTGTTAATAATTGCAGAGTAGAGTTCATAACATCAAAGTTGTTATAAAACTGTGTTGTACCTATTAAAATAGAAAAAGAAAACTTGGCTACCATTTTCCTCAATTCACGTATCTTTGTTGAGCAATAAAACTGTGTTATTGGAAAATTATATGAAAGCAATTTGTTTCATTACAAAATTATAGAACATCTTACCTGGCCAAAAATAGTCACGTTATCCATGTCGGCAAGTCGTTGCAGACTTTTGAAAGGAGTTAAAGGCTAGATTGGCATCCTTCACAATCTGCAAAGTGGGTAGTTAACAATGATTAGGTCCTCTTCTTTTCTATAAGCTAACGAGAGAAAGAAGGTAGTGAAAACAAACCAAATTAAAAGAAATACAATTTTTTCGCAAAGACTAAGGAGAAGGAAACGCAATCTTCAAGCATCAACCAACTGGGAACTGATTTTTCCAATTGGAAACTGATTTTTACAATCTTCAAAGAGAAGCATTGGTTCACTAAACAGAAATCAATACAATAAAAGCAATTCTAGTATAGTCAGATAAGTGTAATGAAAAGGAAAGCACTTTGGTAATGCTGGTGGAAGGCTAGCGTTCTTTTGATTTCGGTGGTTCTGTAAGGCGTCGCTGGTTGTTGTAGCAGAGCTTTGGGTGGGGGTGTGATTTTGGTGGTTGCGCGGCGCGGTGGTTGTCGTAGCAGAGGCAAATCGTACATTAGTCGACCTTAGTCACAGAAAAATGGTACATTACTTAATTATAGCAATGCTTTATGTTCCTCAACTAACATAGTAGAGAATGGATTCCATAAAAGAATCGACTCCCCTCTGCTAGAACACATGGTCAGTGCTTTTGTAAATGTTCTTGAATCTTAAGGAGTAGAGGCAAAGATGTCTCCTAAGCCATGAAGTATGTACATGTTCTTAGAGCCCATCCTAAATGGCTTGAAAGTTCCAATGGACTTGGTTAATTCCAAAGCTTTTGTCGCCAGATGAAATTATCAATCCTAAAGAAACACTTTTGCATAGATTACCTGCATAAAAACTACTTCGTATCATTTTTTCAAAAAACCAACTTAGTGCAACACTCAACTTCAGTCAATGTTGAGCAGGAAGAAACTAAGCAAGGGTAAGTTTCCAATTAGATTCAAAGAAACATGAAGCCAGAAAGTATGCATAAGCAAGAATAAAAAACAGTAGAACTGAACGCTAAGCTAACTTATGCTCCTCATGTTGAAACAACAGAACTGAACGCTAAGCTCAATTAAAACTCTAAAAACAACTTTAAAAAAATTATATTTGGTCTTATTTTTAAGGATAAAGAAGCAGAAAAAAACCCCCAAAAAATCAAATCTTTACGCAAATGGAAAGCGATAATGAAAAATAAAATCCACATGATACCCATTTGTTTACCAGTGATGGTGGAAGAGTGGTTACCTTTGAGTCCTTGACCTCGGCTGTTCCACTACTTTAGCGGTGCTTGAAAATAGAAGAAATCCCTTGGAAAGAGAAAAACCCAAACCTGAGAATTACTCGTACCTACGACAACATGAATCAAGTATGTAATCGGTGCTTTTTCAGTCTATGCGATGGGAATGAACAAACCCTAAACCCGTACTTTTTTTAGTGAAAGATGTGAAGATCTACAAACCGTTTGGGGTGAAGAAGAACTACATGCCATCGATTCGAACTCTGGGAACCTCGAACAGTGGTGGTTACAGTGGTGATCGTTGCGCCGGTCGGTGGTGTTAATGGTGTCCAATCGGGATCGCCAGAGAGGAGCGACTGGGATTCGGTGGGTCTATGGTGGTGGGTCGATCGAAGAGAGAGAGAGAGAGGGAGAGGGAGAGGGAGACAGCAGGAGAGACCACAAAAAAAAAAAGGCCAGTGGGAGAGTGAGGGTGCAGCTAGGGTTTCCCACGATATGCGGTTTATGATAACCCTTGGATGGATCAAATATCTACCAAAATGCCATTGTAGAATGGAGGGCATTGATTTATGAGAAAGGAGGGGATAAATCTGGAGCGTTGGTTGTCTTTGGATTCAAACACAGCTCTGTTTTATTATATAGATAACCCGAGTTTAGAATGCTGGTGAATACGTTTATATATCTAAGCGAATGTTAAAAATATGGCTTCTTTTGTTGGACTATAATAAGGGATTAAAAAAAAAGTAGGAGGAACCCTTATAATTTGTAATTTTTTGGAGGCCTAAAGCGACCGCAACACTTGCTTTAGCTCAGAGCCGACTCTATATATATCAATCAATTTTGACAGTATTATCTTGTGTTAGACTGGTTCTATAGACTTAATCCATTGTGATGAAATCAATATGTTTCTTATTGGAATGCTTAAAGAAAAATATATAGAAAAGCCAAAAAAGAGAGGGAAACCTGATAACGTGTACTTCAGAAAAAACAAATAATTTATGAATAGATTACCTATAGAAATAGGTAAAACAAATTTTCATAGTTGGGTTCATTTTCAACCTTGGTAAAGTCCATCGATCTTGTTGTGATAGAAATAAACAAAGAACAAATGAGTTTTAGCTAAGGTAATAAAGATACACATAACACATTATTGTTCCAAAGATTCTTCTTGCTTTATTTATTTCAAAAAGCTCAGCAACGAATATGTTCGGAATAGCAAGATTCCAACCCATTCGCACTCATAATTCTAGTTGAATAACTCTAAAATAGCTCAAATGAAAATCTTTAGGCATTTCATTTTTTGAGTGGTCTATCTTTAAATTCTTTTTCATTTTGTTTGTCTCGTTAATTTACAAATCTATTTGTATTGATTTTTTTTCCTGATCTAGTTATTGAGACAATTGAAAGGGCGTTTCCTTGTTATACGATCCTTTATCTTTTCTTTGTTTTAAATCATTGGGTTTAGACATAACTTCGTTGATTTGTAATCCTTCCAAAATGACAGCAACCTACTTTTTTTTGTGATTTTTTTAGAGTCCTGCTATAGGGACCGACGAAGTCCCCACCGAAATCATACCGACGGCCACACCAAGCCGTCTTCGGCCATCGGACAGCCGATTCGATCTGTCCAAAAATTCTTTAAAAAAAACTGAGTGGGCTCATGCGAGAATCAACAGCATCTGGCGTACATAGATACTCGATCCAAACATCTCTTTTTTTTGTATATACATGTATATACATATATACACAAAAAATAGGGTATTTGGATCAAGTATCCTACACACATCGGATGCCATTGATTCTTGCGTATAGGCCCCCTTGTTTTGTTTTTTTTTAGAATTTTTGGATGGCTTGGATCGGCCGTCCAGTGGCCGGAGACGGCCCGGCGTGGCAGTCGATACAATTTCGATAGAGACTTCGTCGGTCCTATAGGATTTTCGATTTTTTTTAACGGTAGGGGTCATTGCTAAATCCATGCAACTTTTACATGAAAGCAATTGAGGGTTTTTTTGTTTTTTCAAATGTTGGAAGAACTCACACTACTCAACATCTACGGGCAAGGGAAAGGCGAGTAGAGGATGTGGAATATTTACAACCACTGCAACACTACAACGAGGTTTAAATCCGAGACCTTTTGATGAGAGGTCAAGGAAGTGTGATCTAGACTAGAGTCTATTCGCTGAAGGAATGTTGGAGTTGGACAAGTCTATTTTTCTTCCATGATCGCCTAATGTACACATAGCCCCACTAACATGGCCCCAATAGATGGATCCTCAATCAAGAGTCAAGAACCATCACATTCATTGTCCTCCTTGCTAGGTGTTGAAAATGATAAGCTTAAAAATATGTTTACTGTGTTGCAGATCGATTTATTTTAAGGTCAAAGAATTAGGACTCATTCAGTTAAATAAGTCATTTGGCTTCTCTCTTTTTTTTCTTATTTAATTTTTTTTCGCATTTGTTAGTTTTTCGTAGATTTTTTGAGAATTATTGCTTTGTCATGACGAAAATAATATAAAAGTTAAAAAATTACGATCGAAATCATTTTTTTAATATAGACAAAAAAATTGGCTTATTGGCTTATTTTCGTATTTATTCAAAAAAATTAGATTTTAATAGTAATTTTTTACTTTTTAGATTCCACTTGTCATGATAAAGCAATAATCCTCAAAAAATCGACGAAAAACTAACAAATGCTGAATTTTTTTGAATAAGGACAAAAAAAAGAGAAAAGCCAAATGGCTTATTTAGCCAAATGAGGTCTTAGTCATTTTTGTTAAAAAAGATGAAATCATTCAGATCCTTATTTTTGGAAAAAAAATTCAACTTATTTATACAATTTTGGGGTTTGTGAGATAAAATTCACAACAACAAAAAATGCTTTGACATTTTCACGTAAAAATGGCTAGATCTTCTCATATTTTGCATAGAAAGGCGATAACTTCAATAAAGTGACTATGGTATACCCTACATCAATGTGTTGTACAGCCAGAGATATTACACGGCGGTGCACCAAGAGTGTTGAATAATTTTTCGGACTAGGAGACCTGAAATAGACCACGGAAATCCTTTTTTAGCATAACTTCTAGCTGCTGGCATCTTTACAAATCCATTATGCACCCACATGCGGTTCTTTTATGTGATGCAAAATAAGATTCAATTCAATTTCATTCCATGATCCAAGCCATTCTTTTTATAGGTTTCAATGCATTTTATATCCGTGCAAAACATCAAATCGATCAAACATCAGCGGCCGAATGAAAAACATATTTGTGTGGCATTCGTTTTTCTTCTGACAAATGTAATGAGACCAAGCCTTTGCCGGCATTCGATCAACTTTGTTTAAGCATGACTGTTAAGCAAAAACATGAGCGGCTTGGATGTCGAAGGAGACCTGATGCGTCTCGTTTTACATCATGTAAGGGATCACACATGAGAGATCCATAGGCGGCTCCACATTGTTGATTAGATGGTCAATTGTGAACGCCCTAAAAATATACTGTAACTTTTTTTATTGTACATGTAGTAATCATGTTATTTCATGCTTTATTTGAACGCTTAGTCCTATATTATGAACACCCACTAGTCCAGGTAATCAAAGGCGGCTCCACGTTGTTAGATGGTCAATTGAACACCCTAAAAATGGAATTTTAATTTTTGCTATACATGTAGTAATCATGTTATGTACTTATTTTAGTTAGTGGAGATACACCCATAAAAGAATTGAAAAAATACATTGAGAAAAAGAATCTATATCATGCTCTAGCCTTTCTCTAGCGGCAATTAACTCATATCTCCAAAAACAAGAGCATATGTTCAAACAAATCGGTGCAAACTTATTCGTCACATAATTTCATACAAAAAAAAAAATAATTAGTGTATTAATGCACCGATTTACTCTTGCTTGGCTCAAAATGGGGGGAAAAAAAATCGCCAACAACGACAATTGTAACATCTTATGTATTTTTGTATCTTTTTTTGGTCACATTATTAGCACTAATGCATGAAATTTGTGTGTAGATGATTGATGAATGGAGTTAATAGAGTTAACGTAATTTTTGAACATCCTATTAAAATTTCCTGGAGCTGCCACTGGATAGATCATATTAGTGGGTTTTTTTCAAACTAGCACACATTAGGATCTTGATTCTATTGTTATTATGCAAATAATGTACTTAAATGCGTGGCATATAAATTTTTTTAAAAGGAGTAACATTTTTCTATAAATACTTATTCTTATGAAAATGTTGTTTGATATCTTTTGTTCTAAGGGCTTTTTACTTTTAGGTCCAGAAAATAGAAAATAACAACTCAAACCGTTGTAGAACACAAGAAATGACCCTAAAAAGGGATAAAGACAATTAAGTTTATAATTTACCAAGTTTAAAGGGGAAGAAAAAACATTTATTGGATGTTAATATATAATATATTAGACTTGGATTTAGATTTTCTGCAAGTAATTAACCTTCTTCTATGTGACTGATTAGCACCCAAGATTGTATAATTTTGGGGCTTAAATCCTCTAATTTGTAGCTTTGTTGCATTTAAGTAGTTGTTTTTATCCCATTTTGCACGTAAGGTATTTGTGTGTGAGTTTCAGGAAAAAACATGCTAATAAGGCGGTTTTGAACGCCAAGAGACGTTTCGGAGTGCAACCAAGTGTTCAAGTGCCCGTCGGTATGCATTTCATTGTCACCGGATCCTAACGGCATCACAAGAAGCCTCGGAGATCCTCCGGAGGTCAAGGTTGGCAAGGAACGTGCCAAAGTGGTTCAAGCGGGCCTGATGCATCGAGGATGGTTCTCAATGGTATCCGAGAGTCCAAGTGCCCATGGCATATGTCCGCCAAGTCTCGGTGATCAAGAAATCAAGCAATGAAAGGCCATCGGGTTACGCCAAGGCATGATAGCCCCAGCTGAACCAGTTCTGCAGTTTTTGCAGCAAGGTATCGGTACCTTATTTTTGAGGTACCGGTACCATTTCTCTGATATCGACAACAGTTGGTTTGGTACCGGTACCATGTTTTTGAGGTACCGGTACCAATGCCCTTCGGCCAGTACCTTTTTGCTGAATTGTTCAACCTTCTATTAATGGAAAGTTTCTACTTTAGGCATGTTTCTGGGATATTTTGGGGGCCTTTTGGTCTTTTGTATGGCTGATTGTTTAGGCCTATAAATAGCTTTTTATGCCTTATTTGGCCATTATGTAATCTTTTACACTTTAAGTCTTTTATGTTTTAAGAGCTCCTTAGTTATTGCTTTCAAGTTCTTGCATTCAATTCCTCAACAACTCAAGTAAGTAGTGATTGGATGATTAATTCTCAAGTGTTAATGTTGTAACTTTAAGTGGGATCTCTATATAAATCAAGTTTGTTTTCAATTCTATCGGTTAATCATGTTTTCATTTCTTAGCATGCTTTCTAGTCTTTTTATTATGAGCGAGTAGTTAATCGGTTCGGTCATGGGGTGAGGTTCACCCTATGGATTAGTCCATTAAATAGTTTCTCTTAACTTTAGCTTAATCTCAAGGTTTTGAATGAATTAAACCCATGATTTCTAGCTTTGATCATGGGGTTGGTGGCTTCTTTGATCAATGAAGTCTATCGCCTCGTGCTACGAGCTCGATAATCCTACGCGTGCGAACGATTCTTTTTCGTCTCTCACCTGCGTTAAATGAGTTCAATTTGAATTAGAGCTTTGAATTAAGTTATAAGTAGTCTTCAGCTTTTAATTCTACTAGTGGAATCCGGACGGTTTCGGTCCACTCATGAGTTAGATGAAGGAACCGTTTGATGGCTAAGTCGTGGGCAATCGATCCCTTTGACTTGACCATTTCTAATCTAGTTTATTTCCAAGTTTAATTTCGTCAATCGAATCAAAACTCCAAAGTTGGCTGCTTGAACGCCGCAAACTTTAAGCAACTTCTATTCCAAATTCGCTAGAGAAGATTTCTCTGTGGGAACGATCCGGTCTTCCGGTTTATATGCTATCAACGACCTAGCCCTACGCTTGGGGTGTGAACCTTTCTAAGAGGTTAGGTTGCGGCTAAGCAGTGACTTTCTTTCTTCTAGCTTCTTTAATTTTAGGGAATGACTTCGGTGTCCCTGGTCATTTTGGGGACACCGTAACTTTTGGCATAACAAAACCATTATGAGTAAACCAAAACCTATTATGAGCATAACCAAAACCATTATGAGCATAACAGAACCATAGCAAAGTATAACTTGTTTGTTATGCCTTGATTGGGTTTGGTTATGCCTTGGTTGGTTTTTTGGATATTCCTTAGTTATATCTTGTTTGGGTTCGGTTATGCTTGTAATGGATTTTAGTTATGCTCATAATAGTGAAGTTATGCCAAAAATTACGGTGTCCCCAAAATGACCGAGGACACCATAGCATCATCCTTAATTTTATCATGGAATTAGTAAAATGGGTGTTAATACATACTGTAATTAATACAGGTTTTTTTTTTTTTACTAAAATGCTAAAAATACCATGACCATAAACATGATTGAAAACATTACCGAAAGAAAATTACACATAAAATCATGTAGTCATCAAACCCTATCTAATTCAACCGGTTTGACGATTCAACCGCTAGGTTTGGCCAGGTTTTCCGAAATGGTAGACCAGTTTTGTTGTGCATAGAAAGATTTTGGGTGGTTGACCGGACAGGAGCATGAACCAGTCGACAGTTCAATCTATACTGCTGGTCCAAGCAGGTATTTAAAACATTAGTTTCTACTTTCTTGATTAGCCTAAATCAAGAAACAACCCTAATTTTATCATGTTTGACTTGGCAATTTCTCAAAAGGCACACTAAGATGGAGTAATATTATAGGAGTAAACATTTAGAAGAAAGGAAGGACGGATAGAAAAGAGAGAGGATAATTTTTTTTTAAAAAGTGGAATTCAAATTGGTAGAATTAAAAGGTTGGAGATAGGCTTTTCTTCCTTTTAAAACCTCTCTTTTAAATAAATAAATGAATATTCCTTCTGATACTGATACAATTCCACATATTCTGGGGATGACCTTGCTAATCGCACTATATATATTTTCAAATAATAAATCAACGTATATATCCTTAAACCTAGTCACGTGATAAGAAAAAAATTGAATAATGTAGATCGGGTGTTAACATAAATTTTCGCAACATCTATGTTTACATTTTGAAAAAGAAAGAGAAATTAAATAACAATATATTTTTCCATTCGTACGCGGTTGTTACTTCTGAATTTCGGCAAAGGAGAAATATATATTTCCTTTCGTATGTGATCGTTGTTAATAACGTTCAATATTTGTTAGTTTTCCTTTCTCTCCTCCTTTTATTTTTTTGAACATACCTCTCCGACTCTCTGTTTTTAGTCTTTCTTTACTTCTTTTATCAATCAAACAAGCAAAATTTACCTCTTTCTCATTTCTTTTCAATGCCAAACATAAAAATAATAATTCGTCTTTAATTTATTTACTTATTTTTTCTTTATCCAAAAAATGATGAGTTTCGATCATAATTTTTTACTTTTTCAATTTCTCTTGTCGAGACGAATCAAATAATTCAAAAACATTTAACGCAAAATCAACAAATGAAAAAAAAATTATAAAGACAACCGATAACTTATTGGTTGGATTAGTTCAAAACGAGTTTTAGCGGAGTAATTGTTAACCAGCAATTTAAAAAAGTCGGTCAATAAAGACAGACGGTCCACGGGGGCTTTCCCGTAATTTTAAAAGCCTTTGTGTTCCCCGTGTTCTGATGGGGCAAGACCTTGCCCCACCACCTGGTCCACCTCTCTCTCTCTCTACAATGTCTACATATACTTGCAAGCCACTTGGATTTCCTCCTCAATTTCCCTCTCTCTCTCTCTCCTCTCTCAACTTCTGTGGATTCCACTGCATCTCAATTACACAGGTAAAAACGCACCTCTCTATTCTTGAACAGAAGACATGCACAACATCTTCGTAAAATTTTTGATCCTCGAGCTCAATTTTCCTCTACCAGTTTTGCTTTACCTGTTCATTTCCCGCGTTTTCTTCTCGTTTTCCGCTGATCCTATTTCTACGGAGATTATCAATTTGGAAGTTCTGTTTTCCAATATGTGGAATCCATCATTGATGAGGTTGTAGACTTTTGTATTAATTTGATCACGGTCTCTCTAGATTTAATATTGGGAGATTTTTTAGTTGATTTTACAATGATTACGACGAAAATGCTTGGCAAGGCTATATTTCTTATCTCAATTTTCACTTAAATCAATTGGGGATCAGAGAAATCACGTGAGAATATACTTCCTGGCTATGCGGACTTGGGGAAGAGAGTCAGCAGTTTTTACGGATCGCACATTAAGCTTGAGCTCAGAAGTTAGCAATTACGATGTGCTTTGCTCTTATTTTTAACTTGTTATCTGAGTGGGGGTCATTTGAATGTTACAGCTATTGAAGTTTATATATCACCATGTCTCCAGCGGCAGCAGCAGTGTGTCCGGATTCCATAGAGGCTAGAGGTATATGCCCCGCTTGTATTTACTCAAAAAATACAGTGCAATTAGCTCTAATCAAGCGATGGTGAATTTATGATTCCATGCATTTTCCATGTTGTATCCATAATAGGTCACTAGTTGACTGGGCTTGAAGTAGTAGTCAAGGCCTAGGACTTAGGAGTTTGCTCCTTCCGAAGATCTCTTCAGTATCAGTCGAGATGCGCGTAGGCTAGCTTGGACACCTGAGTTATCAAAAAAAAGACTAGGCTTGAGCTTGAAGTATCATCTTCGGCCCTTACTCAAATCTTGACTTAAACTGAAACTTAAACTTCAGTACAAAAGCAGCCAAAGCCCTCTCCATGCCTGTGCTCAAACTAAGGGAGACACTTATTTTACTCAAGTATTCAAGGGTACTTGGCATCTTATAAGTTTACCACTTTGCCATTGATGAAGGTTTTAATCTTTATCTGATGTTTGTATGTTGGAATGTTTCATATCAAATAAAGCTTACTCGAACTAAGGAAAAGTTTGCATTAAGGGCTGGAGATAACGTCATGTGTGTTGATTATCTTCAAGTATTTATGCTTGATGCTTAAGTGATAATGAAAAGAGATCTTGTAGGCAGAAGGAAGTTTGTTAGTCCTTGAATGTGTGTTGCTTATGATCAATCTACCGTAAAGTTAAATATATGTGCACATTTACCTGCACAACACTTTCATATAATGGATATTCATTTAGGTTTCTCAAAAAAGAATCTTTGGGGAAAAAAATTATTTTCATGCTAACAGGAAAGATTAACGTAAAAAAATTATTTTGACCACTGAAGTAATTGGAAAACTGAAAAAATTAAGTAGTTTCTCGCTTTTTGAGGAGATACCGTTACTACTTGATCTGTTGGTTATTAATTGAGTTAAATTTTTTGTCTCATTCACATATTGCAACAGTAGTTGCATGTGTGTTAGTTTTGGATTATGGCGGAACATTTTCTACTGTTTTGTTCACCTTTCTTGGTTGATATCTGCAGATGTTTGTATTGTTGGTGTTGCGCGTACACCAATGGGTGGATTTCTGGGTTCTCTTTCATCTTTATCAGCCACTAAGCTTGGATCCATTGCTATAGGCAGTAAGATTATAACCTTTTCTTGTCTCTATGTTATTTTGGGACTCTGTTACTACAAAATTTTATCTTCGTGGTAGGTTCAATTGTTCTTGAAATATTAATCTGTAGGTGCTCTTAAAAGGGCTAATGTCGATCCATCACTTGTACAAGAAGTTTTCTTTGGGAATGTTCTCAGTGCAAATTTAGGACAGGCTCCAGCTAGGCAAGCAGCATTAGGTGCAGGAATTCCTAATACAGTGGTCTGTACCACCATTAACAAAGTTTGTGCATCAGGGATGAAAGGTGTGACTTCAATATCGAGACAACTAGTATCTTTTGGAGAAAGAAAGATTGGTACTCTTAACGGTACTTTATTTTGGTCATTGCAGCAACTATGCTTGCAGCACAGAGTATTCAATTGGGCATCAATGATGTTGTTGTGGCTGGTGGCATGGAAAGCATGTCTAACGTCCCCAAGTACCTAGCAGAAGCCAGGTTAATATCCCCTCTGATTTACAGGAGATGTTCATAGACATCTTCTGTTCTTCTCATTAAACTCCAGTTGAACTTGGTACAGAGCAATATTATTTCCCTTTTCATACAGATGGTGGGGTGCATTCTTATGGTTGGTAATTTAGCTAAACAGATGATGCTTAATTAGTTATGCTGTTTTGTCTAGGTCATTCTGAAAAAAATTCGCTTTCATTTCCAATTTTAAATTTGCTTTTGTTTATAAATCCCCACTAGGACACTTGGACTTGTTGTTCTTCATGTAAAAGATAGCATTTCCAGTTTGTATTATGGGCACAAGGGGCCCATCACTAGATTGATTTGCCTTGAAATGCTGCAAGTTTTATGTTTTTCTCTTTTTATTCTCTTTGTTGTTGGAAGTTTCAAACTTTCTTTGGGGTTTAGTGTTTGATTGAATTAATTTTCTGATTTGGGTTTTCATATGGCTAATTCATGGGGCACCAGGGAAACAGATTTTCACATCTTTCTAGGTATTATGTTCCTAACTCTCGGATTGAGCCACTGACACTCAGCAAGTTGCCTACATTGATTTCATGTTGGATATAATCATTAGGTCTTGTACGGTAGCCATAGGTGTTACCTTAGTTTTTCACCAATATTTGATCTGCCATACCATATGCAGCCTTTAGAATTAGGACTTATTTTCCAAAGTGTGGCAGGTGATATTAGACTTATTTCGATTTTGCTTATGGATGTAATATAAAATGCCCACCGCATGTTGCTGTTAGGTTAACTGCTTTGATAGTTTTTGATGAACCATGTATATCTGCAAATCCTAAAGGACCTAAACTCTCACTCATAGTCTGACTTCAACATTATGTGTTAGACGTTATCCCACATGGCTCATCTAAGCCACCCAAGCTTAGTTAATGTATTTTAGAGGTTACTCCACCTATTGCCAATTGGTTTTAGGTTGGAACCCTCCAAGAAATCTAACATTATGCATGTACCAAATTCTCACGTCTTACAATGAAGATAGTGTCAAGTTATTGCTTCTCTAATTTTTTTTTTTTTTTTGCACGAAAATACTATAGGATTTCTGGACTGCCTGATTTTCTATTCCCATTTCACTTTGAAGACCTGAATTCTAGATGGCTTTATAGGTTTTTGAACCTCATATGTTGCAACTTGTGCTGAACTTTCATTTTTAATTGCAGGAAGGGATCTCGACTTGGACATGATTCTCTTGTTGATGGCATGCTCAAAGATGGACTATGGGATGCTTATAATGATTGTGGAATGGGAGTTTGTGCTGAACTATGTGCTGAACAACATAAAGTAACTAGAGAAGAGCAGGTTTGCAATAGACCCACATGCTTGTTTCATGAGAAATTCAGAGAGTTTCACTTAGGTGCATTATACCGTCTCATTTATTCGATTTTCATATACTAACGCGTGACATTAATTGTTGTCATTGGGTCTATGTTCATGTTGAATCACACTCAATTTGCAAATGACAAAATTTTCTATTTGCAATTACTCATTAACTTGTAATCCCGCTTGTAAGAATCATGTGGAACTTCTATCACTGATATAAGGATGACTTGTGCAGGATGATTATGCTGTTCAGAGCTTTGAACGTGGCATTGCGGCTCAAGATGCTGGTGCCTTTTCATGGGAAATAGTTCCGGTTAGATATCTTGTTCTAAATTACTAGGTGCTGCCAATTAGTTGTAGTTTATTTGTTACAAATCACCATGTAAGCCATAATCTGGTGCTGAATAGGTTGAGGTTTCTGGAGGAAGAGGAAAACCATCAACAATTGTTGACAAGGATGAAGGTCTTGGAAAGGTGAATAGTTTATCACGTTGTCTATTTTCTCTTCTCTTGCACTGAGCCATACTTAGTTCAAGACTTATGTCTTCAGAAAAAACAGGAACAGAAATAAGAAGAAGAAGATGTGGAATGAGTTGGTATTATTTGCCTTAATACATTCATATGTGACCATTTGTTGCTTTTGTTGCCAGTTTGACGCTGCAAAGTTGAGGAAGCTCCGACCCAGTTTCAAGGAGACTGGAGGAACAGTTACTGCTGGCAATGCTTCCAGCATAAGGTTTATTACTTATCCTTCTCCTGCATTTTGATCCTTCAATTTTCTTTGTTATATTTCCTTTGCATGACTGAACAAGGGACTACTTTTCGCTGATAGTGCTTAATATTGCTGTAGTAACCCGAGCAATGTATGAAAGAAGTAAAGAACTGTACTATTGTAGATTATCATAATGGTGCTACAGGGCGCTATCAATGAGTTATAACTGGTTCAATCATTTTGTTTTCTCATTTTCATCAGTATAAGTGTTTGCATATTTTGGGATGGATATAGACATATTGTAGTGTCCTTTGTTCATTTGAAGAGGTAAAATGTTTTTCATTTTGGTTGTGCAAGTCTACTTAAGTATTGAACAACATTTTGCTGAATGAAAACTACTTGCATTTCATTATTGAACAACATTTTGCTAAATGAAAACTACTTGCATTTCAGTGATGGTGCTGCTGCTTTAGTATTAGTGAGTGGAGAGAAGGCAATTAAGCTTGGGTTGCAAGTGATTGCAAAAATCACAGGATATGCTGATGCTGCTCAGGTACTTGCCTCTACTGTTTGGTAACAAATAGGATATATAAACTTTTTCTGAGTTCTTTCCTTTTTATCATCTGGTGGGTTCATGTTCTTGCCTTCTTGGTGTTGAATTGAGATATGTGCTATGACAGGCGCCAGAATTGTTTACAACTTCCCCAGCCATTGCAATCCCAAAAGCTATTTCAAATGCTGGCTTGGAGGCTTCTGAAGTTGATTACTACGAAATTAATGAAGCTTTTGCTGTATGTTTTCCCTAAGCACAAATATTCTGGAACTAGCAACTAGTATGTCACATACGGGTTTTCCACAGCTTTCTTATCTATCATGTGGTTTGTGCAGGTTGTGTCACTTGCAAATATGAAATTGCTCGGACTTAATCCAGTGAGTTTATTAATATTTGGTCATTTCGATTCTAAAAGAATTTCATTGGAACTAGGGTTGGTCATGTCCTGTTTATTTAATCACCTTCCTAATTTTTATTGTAGGAAAAAGTCAATGTAAATGGTGGGGCTGTATCTTTGGGCCATCCTCTAGGTTGCAGTGGAGCCCGTATTTTGGTCACACTTTTGGGGGTACATTTCTACTGAATGCTGTTTTATGCTACTCTAATGTTTAATGCATATCTGGTATTGATACATTGAAAAGGCATCTCTCTCTCTCTCTCTCTCTCTCTCTCTCTCTCTCTCTCTCTCTCTCATATGCATTTTGTTGATATGTTTTTGCTACTCATCTTTTAATTCTTGGGATTAAGGGCTTATCTTTTGCTTTGCATTGACTCAAGAGTCTCTCTCTCATATGCATTTTGTTTATATGTTTTTGCTACTCATCTTTTAATTCTTGGGATTAAGGGCTTATCTTTTGCTTTGCATTAACTCAAGAGTGTGATGTTATAGGTGTTGAAGCAAAAGAATGGGAAATATGGAGTTGGTGGTGTTTGCAATGGGGGAGGAGGTGCATCAGCCCTAGTTGTAGAGCTTCTGTAATTTTTTTTTATGTTTGGTAAGTCTCACACGTATCTAATTAAGTTAATATTCCTGTCACTCCCAATTTTTTGAAGTAGCTACAAAATCGAATTTGCAATCGGTTTCATTTTATGTAGGGAGTTTAAGTTCATTCTGGTGCTAGTTTAGCATCCAGGCGGAGTAAGGAAATTTGAAGGATCCTAGGAAATCTGTAGAAAGGATCCTTTCATGTGATGATCCATCTTGTTCCTTCATGTGCCTTGTAATGGGCACACCATGGTCTCACTCAGCGATTGGAGCCGTTCAATTTGTTGATTTGAGGGTGTAAATCGTCTACGCGAAAATCAGAAATTCATAAAGGCTTGGCCGAGTCGTATTTGTTTTTAGAGCTATGGATGTCAAACTTTAATTGTCCGTTGCACTTAAAGACACATATTGTTCGTTCAAATGGATGCCAATGTTCAATGAAGTTGAGTTTTTGTGTCGATCATGTGCACATGAATACCTAAAAATGAACGGTTTGGATCCTCGAATAAGTCCATGGTGGGTATATAAGATATCATCTCATCTTGATTTCATTCTTGTTGAAAAATGTATGCATTATAATTTGTGAAAATTTATATGCATCTCTATTAATTATTTTGATGATTAATTCAATGATATTTTTATTCGGCAAATACAAAATTATCGAAAAGTCGATTCCCGAATTAAATATTTTCGTGACCTTGAAATATAGCATAAAGTCTCTTGGATTCATGATTTATATTTACAAAGACTTTATTGAGCTCAATACATGCTTTAACGGTTTATTTAGATGAAATTGTGAGCCACAGGTTGACGAACCGGCTGACAAGCCGGCTGTCTGAACAGAAAGCTGTGACAACCGGACGACCACCCGGATGACCACTCTATCAAACGGCTAGTTTCCAACGGCTAGTTTCCAACGGCTAGTTTCAAACGGCTAGTTTCCAACGGCTAGTTTCCAACGGCTAGTTTCAAACGGCTAGTTTCCAACGGCTAGTTTCAAACGGCTAGTTTCCAACGGCTAGTTTCCAACGGCTAGTTCCAACGGCTAGTTTCCAACGGCTAGGAAGCATATGGATGGCTATATAAGGCATCAAGAACTCATTAATGAGGACATACACACAAGCTACAACATTCCATATTATTGCAAGAGCAAATTCTCAAAAGATCAAAGCCAAAAATTCTCATTGTTCTTCCACTTTTATATTATTCTTGAGAGAAAATTTGTACAAGTTGTGAGCGATAATTTTCATACCTTCTTCACATACTTGTATTTCCTAAGTGAGTGTTTGAGTCAAACACTTGAAAGCTTAGAAGACCAAATTCGAGTTGGAATTTGGGTGTTATTGTTTTTGAGAAGTTTTCGGAGAAAATTCTTGCGGTTGTGCTAGCTCCTCGGGAAAGCTAGAGGCATTCGGTTCTTGTAAGCACCCGCAAGACTTACAAGTTGTAATCTTTTAAAGATTAGTCTAACCTTCAAGTAATTGCTTGAGGAGAAGTGGAGTAGGGCCGGACCGTGGACAAATCCGGACCGAACCACTATAAACGGGTTCTATCTCTCTATCTCTCTATTTTGATTGCATACTTATTGTTTGCATATATTGTTAGAGATAAATTTTTATTGGTAATTATTACTAGCAATCCTATTCACCCCCCCTCTAGGTTGCATAATTTGGGTAACAATTGGTATCAGAGCCTCGGCTCTTGTTTGTAGATTTAACCATCTAAGAGTTAAGATCCATGGCAACCACTAGTAATGTTTCTTGTATCGAAGGTCAATCGTCCAATAGACCTCCCTTGTTCACCGGAGAAAATTACTCTCATTGGAAAAATAGAATGATGATCTTTATTCAATCCACGGATTATGATCTATGGAAAATTATCAAAAATGGTCCCATTATTCCTACTAAGAAAGTTGGAGAAGAGACTATGCCTAAACCAGATTATGAGTGGAGTCATTTGGAAAAGGCTTCAATAGAAAAGAACTATAGAGCTATGAACCTTCTTTTTTGTGCTATTACTCCCAATGAATATGATTGTGTTTCCGCATGTGAATCGGCTAAAGAAATATGGGATAAGTTAGAAATGTCACATGAAGGAGATAGTCAAGTTAAGGAGTCCAAAATTGATATTCTTGTGCATAGCTATGAGCTCTTCAAAATGAAACCGGATGAATCTATATCTCAAATGTTTGCTAGATTTGCTAGTATTACTAACGGTTTAAAAGCTCTTGGAAAGATTTACAGTCAATCCGAAATGACAAGGAAGGTGCTCCGTTCCATGCCAACCAATTGGGACACTACCACCTCCATCATCCTACAATCCAAAGATTTCTCAACATACACGATGGACAAGCTCATGGGATCTCTCATGACGGAGGAAATGCATCACAACCTCAAGGGTGAAAAAGAGAAGAAAGTTAAGGATCTTGCCTTCAAAAGTACAACAAGCAAATCAAAAAGCAAGGAGGATTCAAGCAACGAAAGTGAGGATGATGAAATGGCGCTCATCACAAAAACGTTCAAGAAACTCCTCAAAAATAGAGCATCTCACAAAGGCAGAGGATTTTCAAGAAAAGATGGAGGCAAAGAAGAAAATAGTAAAAAGGATCCAATCATTTGCTACGAGTGCAAGAAGCCCGGCCACATCAAAAGTGAATGTCCATATGCAAAAAAATATTCAAAGAAGGACAAAAAGAGAGCTATGATGGCCGCATGGGACAATAGTGACGATAGTAGCTCCGATGAGGACGATGAGCAACAAGAGGTCGCTAACTTGTGTTTCATGGCCATCGAAGAAAACGAGGTAGATCTCGACTCATCCTATTCCTTTGATGAATTATTTATTGCCTATAAAGAGTTGAAAGTAGAATTTGAAAAGGTTGTTTCTAAAAACAAATTTCTTAAAAAGGTTGCTAAAGATCTTTCACTAGAAATAGATGATTTAATTGAAGAGAAAGATATTTTGGAGGAAGAAAATGAAAGTTTAAGAACCTCTTTGGAAAAAGAAAAAGAGTATTTGAAGGATACTTCCAAAAACGAATCTTTAGAAAAACAAATTGATGATTTAACTAATTCTCTTTCAAAACTCACTAATGGAAAAGAAAGTTTAGACATTCTTCTTGGAAAACAAATGGTTTCTTTTCACAAGGCCGGAATTGGTTATAATCCCACTCAACACAAAAATCTTTTTGGAAAAGATGTTCCTCCTTCTAGCCATTCTAAATTGACATGTCATTATTGTGGTAAAATTGGTCATATTTCTCCTACTTGTCCTATGAAAGGATACTCATCTTCTAATGCAAAAAAGGTCTGGGTTCCTAAGAACCGTATCAATGCTAACCTTCAAGGACCCAAGATGATTTGGGTACCAAAAGTCAAGAAATGATGTGCTATTGTAGGTATGCTTCAAAAGTTCTCTCAAGGAAGGAAGTTGGTACCTTGATAGTGGATGTTCAAGACACATGACCGGTGACAAGAGGGCTTTCAATTCTCTTTCGCCTAAAGATGGTGGACATGTCACATTTGGAGACAACAACAAAGGCAAAATCATAGGAATCGGTGATATAGGTAATTCTCCTATTATTGAAGATGTTTTACTTGTTAGTGGTTTAAAACACAATCTTCTTAGCATAAGTCAATTATGTGATAGAGGAAATCGTGTTATCTTTGAAAAATCCAAATGTATCATTGAAAATGTCAAAAGCAACAAGACACTCTTCGTTGGACAAAGACTTGAAAATGTATATGTTTTTAATCTCAATGATTTAAGTAATTGTGATATAAAATGTTTTTCCGCTTTGAGTGAAAATAGTTGGCTTTGGCATAGGCGCCTAGGACATGCAAGTATGGATGCTATTTCAAAACTCTCTAGAAAAAATTTGGTAAAAGGTCTTCCTAAAATCAAATTTGAAAAAGATAGACTTTGTGGTCCTTGCCAACAAGGAAAACAAACCAAGGTTTCTTTTAAGTCCAAAAATGTTGTTTCAACTTCTAGACCTTTGCAATTACTTCATATGGATTTGTTTGGACCAACTCGCTCTCCAAGTCTTTGTGGAAACTATTATTGTCTTGTTGTTGTTGATGATTTCTCTAGATATACATGGGTGATGTTCCTAGCTCATAAGAATGAGGCTTATCCTAATTTCACTAAACTTTGTAGAAGAGTTCAAAATGAAAAAGGATTTGTTATTTCTAACATTCGTACGGATCATGGAAAAGAACTTGACAATTCTTTATATGAAAAGTTTTGTGATGAACATGGTATTGGTCATAACTTTTCTGTACCTCGTACTCCTCAACAAAATGGAGTAGTTGAGAGAAAGAATCGTACTTTGGAAGAAATGGCCCGCACTATGCTTTGTGAAAACTCTTTGCCAAAATATTTTTGGGCGGAAGCCGTTAATACCTCATGCTATATTTTGAATCGAGTTTTAATTAGGCCTATCCTCAAGAAAACTCCTTATGAGCTTTGGAATGGTAGAATACCCAACATTAATTACTTTCATGCCTTCGGTTGTAAATGTTATGTATTAAACAATGGAAAAGATGACTTGGGTAAATTTGATTCAAAATCGGATGAAGGCATCTTTATTGGTTACTCTCTTACTAGCAAAGCATATAGAATTTATAATAAGCGCACTAATCTTGTTGAAGAATCTATTCACGTTTCCTTTGATGAATCTAATCCTTGTGCTACTAAGGCTGTTGTTGATAATGATGACTTAGAAATTACACATGAGATTCATGACTTGAAAATTCAAGAAAAAGTTGATGGTGATACTCAAGTAGAAAGCTCTCAAATCAAAGAAGATGAAGTTATTAATCAACCTCAAGATGCCATGGGAGACAACCAAGATCTTTCCAAGGATTGGAGATTCGTGCAAAACCATCCAAAGGACTTGATTCTTGGAGAAGTTTCGAAAGGGGTAACCACTCGCTCGTCTCATAGAAATTTTTGTGAAAATCAAGCTTTTGTTTCTCAAATTGAGCCTAAAAACTTTCCGGAAGCTCAAGATGATGAAAATTGGATTTTGGCCATGCAAGATGAGTTAAATCAATTTGAAAGGAATAAAGTTTGGGTATTAGTACCTAAGCCTCTTGATCACACTATTATAGGTACTAAATGGGTTTTTCGTAACAAGCTAGATGAATCCGGAAATATTGTTAGGAATAAAGCTAGACTTGTTGCTCAAGGTTATAATCAAGAAGAAGGTATTGATTTTGAAGAAACTTTTGCACCGGTAGCTAGATTAGAGGCTATTCGCATATTACTTGCCTTTGCATCTTTCAAAAATTTCAAGCTTTATCAAATGGATGTGAAAAGTGCATTTTTGAATGGGTTCATAAATGAAGAAGTTTATGTCAAACAACCTCCCGGCTTTGAAGATCATGTATACCCCGATCATGTTTTTAAACTCTCAAAAGCTTTATATGGTTTGAAGCAAGCACCACGTGCATGGTATGATAGACTTAGTTCATTCTTGCTTGACAATGGCTTTACTCGTGGAAAAATTGATACTACTCTTTTCATTAAAGCCAAAGGTAAAGATATGCTCATTATTCAAATATATGTTGATGATATTGTCTTTGGTGCCACTAATGATAATATGTGCAAAGAGTTTGCTAAGTGTATGCAAGGTGAATTTGAAATGAGTATGATGGGGGAGCTTAACTTCTTCCTCGGACTTCAAATCAAGCAAACTAATGAGGGGATCCTAATCAACCAAGCCAAGTATGCGAAAGAACTTATTAAGAAGTTTGGCATGGAAGGATCAAAGCCAATGAGCACACCAATGAGCATATCAACTAAGCTAGACAAAGATGAGAATGGTAAGGCCGTCAATGAAAAGATGTATCGAGGTATGATCGGCTCATTACTTTATCTCACGGCAAGTAGACCGGATATAATGTTTAGTGTCTGCATGTGTGCTAGAATTTAGAAGTTCGGGATGCAAGTGTAATATGCATGGGTGTATAAGTGAAGGTGTGTGTAGGGGATAATTCTCCCCCACATATATTTCTTTTCTTTTCCGGGCAGACACACACACGTTTCTCTCTCTCTACTCCCTCGACCGACTCTCTCTCTTTCTCACCTCTCCTCCAAACTTCTCTCTTCGATTTCATCGCCTTAGAATGAGATTTCGGAAAAATCCCAAGTACTAAAGTTGTTCTACGCGACGAGATCTTCCTATTGATCGAAGAAGAATCATGATCGGAGCACTTTGAGGTTTCCTCCATGTTCGGGCTTGCTTCTAACCCTCGAGGTAGGGATCTCCTACCTTCTTTACATGTTTAAGTGTTGGTTAGATGTACAAGAATCAAGTTTGATCATTTATTTTGAGTCTTGAACAAATCTGTTATATGCTGATAATTTCGTGGGTTTTTGAAAATCTGTCTTTTGGGAGCCCTCTGCTAGAAATCACTGGCATTTGTCATGATTAAGACCTCAAGGGGCGGGTCAGGGTCGTGACAGTCAGTCGGATGTCCAAGCGGATGTCCAACCGGACAACCGTGAGGTTGAGACTTATTCAAGCTTTTGCGTTGCTAACTCTGATTTATTAAGTCTGTTACACTTAGTTTGTATGAACTTCATGGCTTAGTGCTTAAATTGTCTCTTATATACTTCGCCGATATGAATTTCTTGTCTCTAAGCTTGCAGGGATAATCATTCTCGGTAATACCCCTCGCATTCTTTAAAAAGCTCTCTTTTAGGGGGAGCATGTATTAAGGGGACACAACAATAAACACCCGAACACAATTTTCTTCCCATATTCTTGTCCTATTCGGCGCCGCATCCCCTATCCTATCTCTATTCGGTGCCGCATCCCCTATTATCTCTCTTTCGGCGCAGCAATTCAATCAATTCGGCGCACCATTTCAAACAATTCGGCGCACCATTTCAAACAATTCGGCGCACCATTTCAAACAATTCGGCAATCTCATACTCTATAAATTCAACAACACTCTCTCTATCTCTTCATCTATCTATCTTTCCTTCTCTCTCGGCCTAAATCTCTCATCAAGCAATGGCAAACATACCGCAAGGGTTACCGTTTGAGTTTTACGAAAGAGATGCCGAACGAGCAGAGTTCAGGTTGTTTATCCAAACCATTTGGATGCAACTCTTTATCTTCATTCTGCTGTGTGCGTTACTTACAATGAGAATACCACCATGGTTCGGGTGGAATGTAAATGTGGATACTCTGTGGTATTGGATTGGCATTGTAGCTGCCGTTGTAGCAGCCATTATTCGAGAATACGAAAATCAAGGACGCCAAGCTCTCAATGAACGAAGATAGAGTGCTACAGGGCAAGAGCGGCATGGTGCTGGAACCATGGCCCTATTGTTTTTCTCTTTTTAGTTTTTTTTTATGATGTCACAGGGGGAGAAAAAGCCAAGTTTTAATTGATCTATCTTGCCATTTTGGGCAAATTTAAAAAATTGCTTGCTATGATCTGATGATTATTGCTATTACTCGTTGATCATAGATAACTGCTTTGGTGCATGTATTAAGGGGGAGATTGGCATAACTCCTACTTGAATAAAAACTATCATTTTGTGTCATCATCAAAAAGGGGGAGATTGTTGAAAAATGTATGCATTATAATTTGTGAAAATTTATATGCATCTCTATTAATTATTTTGATGATTAATTCAATGATATTTTTATTCGGCAAATACAAAATTATCGAAAAGTCGATTCCCGAATTAAATATTTTCGTGACCTTGAAATATAGCATAAAATCTCTTGGATTCATGATTTATATTTACAAAGACTTTATTGAGCTCAATACATGCTTTAACGGTTTATTTAGATGAAATTGTGAGCCACAGGTTGACGAACCGGCTGACAAGCCGGCTGTCTGAACAGAAAGCTGTGACAACCGGACGACCACCCGGATGACCACTCTATCAAACGGCTAGTTTCCAACGGCTAGTTTCCAACGGCTAGTTTCAAACGGCTAGTTTCCAACGGCTAGTTTCCAACGGCTAGTTTCAAACGGCTAGTTTCCAACGGCTAGTTTCAAACGGCTAGTTTCCAACGGCTAGTTCCAACGGCTAGTTTCCAACGGCTAGGAAGCATATGGATGGCTATATAAGGCATCAAGAACTCATTAATGAGGACATACACACAAGCTACAACATTCCATATTATTGCAAGAGCAAATTCTCAAAAGATCAAAGCCAAAAATTCTCATTGTTCTTCCACTTTCATATTATTCTTGAGAGAAAATTTGTACAAGTTGTGAGCGATAATTTTCATACCTTCTTCACATACTTGTATTTCCTAAGTGAGTGTTTGAGTCAAACACTTGAAAGCTTAGAAGACCAAATTCGAGTTGGAATTTGGGTGTTATTGTTTTTGAGAAGTTTTCGGAGAAAATTCTTGCGGTTGTGCTAGCTCCTCGGGAAAGCTAGAGGCATTCGGTTCTTGTAAGCACCCGCAAGACTTACAAGTTGTAATCTTTTAAAGATTAGTCTAACCTTCAAGTAATTGCTTGAGGAGAAGTGGAGTAGGGCCGGACCGTGGACAAATCCGGACCGAACCACTATAAACGGGTTCTATCTCTCTATCTCTCTATTTTGATTGCATACTTATTGTTTGCATATATTGTTAGAGATAAATTTTTATTGGTAATTATTACTAGCAATCCTATTCACCCCCCCTCTAGGTTGCATAATTTGGGTAACAATTCTGTTTAGGTACTTAAACTTGAAAGAGTTGGATTAAATAGCTAAAAAAATATTTTGCATCTGAGAGTTGTTTTTTGATGCAGGCCAAATGTGAGGATGGATTCCTGTGAAAGACGGATCTCTGTTACCTTAGTTAAATGTAGTGCAATTTTCTCTCCATTTCATTTCCATTCTTGTTTTCTTTCTCCAATAAAATAGAAGATGTATTTATTTAGATGCAAGAGAATAAGATGTTTTGCAATATTTGCCTCAAGTATCATTCCTTTAACCAGTCCCCGTCTAGCGTTGATCAGAAGATTTGTTTTCCTGTTTGAATTTTCTTAATCAAATTAGCCCAAATGACAAATGTAGTCGAATGTGAGCGTTTAGTATTGGATTAGTCTTGCGTTGACTTCCTCCCTATATAGGAGTATCTAACATACCAAATATCTTGTGACAAAATAACCAGAGGGAAAGGAAGTTACTTGATGAGAGAAAGAAATCAAGTATCATCTCATGAACACTGAACTCGCACACACGAGAGAGAGAGAGAGAGAGAGAGAGAGAGAGCAGCAGCAGCAGCACTATATTTTGTCAGGAGGGAAATGCTCTGCATGAGCCTGACTGAGGAAGGGCCCTATATCAAAAGCGTAAAAAAAAAGAAAGAAGAAGCATCCCAAGCCCTCCAAACTTGATAAATGAACCAAGTTACTCGAGTTCGAGCTCGTGTTTGTTATAATAACCAAGCTTAAACAATTTTTTGAAGCTCATGAAGCTTTCGACCAAAGCTCGAACAAGTTACAAATCTTGGCTCGTTAAACTTTTGATGTGTGGAAAACTTAAGCTACTCGAGGTCGGTTTGTCTCATAAATAAGATAACTTTGAATATATTTTGAAGTTCGTTAAGTTTTCAAACCAAACTTAAATAATTAACTTTATTTAGGTGCTTCGTGATAGCACTTGAACAACTGCTCGGCTAGTTCGATTCCTTTATCACCCCTAATAAGACCTACAGAAAAACCTTATGTCGCATCTGTTTTCTTTAATAGCTGTACTACTGCCATCTATTTGGAAATAAAAACAGCATGGTGATCCGAGGTCTACTCGAGTTGTCCATGGCCACCAGACAAGAAGTCTCTTTTTTTCATAACAGATGTTCGGGTAGCTTTGCGCATGCTTCAACTAATTTCAGAGTCTTGAAGTTAACAACTGGACAAACTCTCCAGTGGGCCCAAAATTTAGAATGTTTGGCCTCCGTGAATTTCGAACATGAGACCTCAAAGCATTCCCACTTGGTCAAATCCTTCCCTTGACATCTCCTTTCAAAATTTGGAGGAATTCTTTTTGCTTTTCTCATTACTTCAAAAAATTCACTTATGTCGAATAAATTCGATTACATCTGTGTCTGAAATATGTGCACATGACTTTTTCATAGGTAGGGTTTTTGAATTGGATCAGGCTTTGCTTGGCACTAGATCATCCAGTTGTGTTCTTTGAGAGTGTACCTATCTCTATTATTCAAATATTTTATCTGTTATATCTTACTAATTTATTATTTTTAGACAAATCTTGCATTGAGTTGTTACACCATAAAGAATTAGATAATCAAGATAACCTGGAAATTGGAGGCAGACAATTAAATTTGGGACAGGAAGGCCAGGTTAAAATGAGCTGGGCTTGTCCATAAGCCAGCTTTCCTGAAAAGAGCAGCGCAGCAGCCGATGCACCTAAATAATAGTACTGCTAACAATAACAATAATACTACGAGGAGAGTGTGGATCATCTGGGCCATGTTCGTTTTGAAATTTTAGTTATAGAATATTGAGTAATGAGCGAAGAGAGATAGATAGGGATATGAGAGTAATAATTGAGAGAAATTTTATTGAAAACCGTGCACAAAGAAATAATTCCAAATTCAAAATCTCAAAACGAACATGATCTACTGGTGTCATATGTTGTCTAATTTGAGGCCAAATAAAACTCATCATGGTCTTGTTTTTTAAACTTTTGAGTAGTTCATTTGTAGGCCTCACTATATGTTCATCCTTCATAGGAAGAATTATACTACAGTATTTGATTATACAATAAAGTCGCCCTTGAGTACGGTTCGATCAAGTTCTTATTGTTAATTGTGTGATTTTTCCTGCAGATAACAAATACATCCAAACTTACAAAATAAATAGATTAAATTGTCAAATAAAACCGTGGTGGTGGATCTTAATGTGCGGCACGTGACGGTCACGTGAAAAGATGATCATCACATTTGTGGCTAGCTATTTTTTTCACCAATCTAAAACAAGGGGAGAACCTTAATGCAGAGCATATACAAGATATCAGTTCGGGGATAATAATAATTTGTTTTCTAGTCCCTTAATAATAGTGGTAAAATCAACTTACTTGAAATTTTCGTAAGGAATAATCAAATGACAATGGCCTCCATTCAGAATTTTAATTAAAAAATAAATTACTTTAATCACGCATGTACCAATATCCAATCGTGTTAATTTCTTAGTAAAATGGCTGAAAAGTTTCAATTATCATGCGGGTCCTGCACACGCTATGTAATGTTCATCTTATGTCACATAATGTGTGTACACGCGTGAGCACGAGTCCAAGGGTGGAAGTGTCCTTCAAAAACAGCACAAACTAATAAAATCCGCTAGATCTACTCCCGAGTACACGAACATCGAGCAAGGGAACAGGGAGACTGAGAGCACAAAGGATGAAGCCAGAATTGAGAGCGAGAACGCAAGGTCCTGGCAAAAGAATTACTACTATGTGCCAGAGTGTTGATCCACTGATAAACTTTGTAGTATTAAGATATTAGTGCACGTACGAGCGGACATCATCCGATAGCAGGGGATCACTGCTTCCTTCGAGGTCGACGTAACGGCGTTTATGCCGCTGTCCGATCACGAAGGGCCCCACATCCCTCTTCTCACATGGCGTACCTGGCCTCACGCCCCGCCTCTCCAGCCAGCTGTAACCCTCTCTCTCTCTCTCTCTCTCTCTCTCTCTCTCTCTCTCTCTCTCTCTCTCTCTCTCTCTCTCCCCGAACCCCATTAAATAAGCTGGCGCACGGATGTGCAAGAAGAAGAAGAAGAAGAGGCAAACTCCAATTTGCTAAACGTCTTCGTTTTCCTCTGCGAAGACATGGCGGTATTCTCTTCTCTCTCTCTCTCTAGCGAGCAATTTTTCTATTGCTTAGATGAATTGATGATTTCGCGATTTGGTACATTTCTTTCAATTCCATCTCGACACCTCCAAATTTTGCTCCTTTATTTTTCTGTTCACATTTTCATTTAAGTGTACAAATGGCTTTGGTTCTTAGCTCCGCAATTCACATATATGTATGTATATGTTGGTGATTATAATTAGAGAGAGAGAGAGTGTGTGTGTGTGTGTGTGTGTGTGTGTGTCTGCGAACACAAAAACATGCGCAACATTTTGCACGTGCCTATGTTTCACTGTTCCATTGGCAAATGGATGGATTGCTAGTTTTCAACTGCCAATGAGACACTGCCACGTAAGCATGCTGTGCAAAAATATTTTGCGTGTTGTTGTGTTTTAGAACCCCTGTTAGAGAAAATCTGTCCTATATCGCATCGAAGAGCGATTTAAGATGAAACTGTGCCTTCGGATTTATTATTGAATATACAATATTAAGCATAAGGATTCACTTTATTAAGTCCTTGATAACTGCAATATTGTCTCTGCATCTTTCTTTTTCGTAGCATATGAAGCTTTCTTTCCCATGCTGTGCGGTTTTGCTATTATTCTCTCCATTTTCGGTATATGCAGTGAAGAATGTATTTGTTCATGGTCTCTGTTTAGAGATAAGCAACAATGCTAGTTTGTTAACTACAGTCTACACTTCTTTTTTGGTGGCATTTTAGAGTGGGTGAGAAGTTATTTGCTTTGAGCCTAAGACGAGCTGTAGCTCATTCTATGGTAGATGGAGTTTGAAAGCGAATTTGTATTCTAGACTTTCCTTATTGACACTTTCTATAGTCTTTGTCTCACCACCATTTTATGTGCATGTGAAATGTCAGCCCACTCAATTAGAGCTATAGACAGATGTTGCCAAACTGAGACTGTCCTCAAAGTTAAAATGAATTAAGACTTTGAAATCACATGAAAAACCTTTGAGCTTGTTGGTAGAACTTGGCAGTCACATAGCCAGAAAGAGAGAGCCTTGTACAGTTAAGTTTGCCCTAAATGTTTTCCTGCAGGATAACGGGACTGTACTGTTTGTCATATGTGCTTTGATCAGATTACTACTGTAACAAGTGCATTTTTGCTTTCGAATACGGATTTTGTAATTACTGTTCCATTGGGATGTTATTTCTGGAGTATTTCCCAAGTTTCCTCTGTTCTAAACAATCTCTTCAACATCTACGTTTCCATCAGAAGTTATGTTTGAACTGTTTTGTCATAAGTAGTGATCCTGGTATGAGGAGTAGGTTTGAACTTCACCGCAAAAGTTATCGCTTTCCTCTTGATACGGGTGTCAAGAATTTTTTAGAATTTGCTCTTTCCCCAATTGGTTGGGATTCAAGGCTCGGTTGGGTTTGGTTATGTTGGTCTGGTTAAGGTTCATGGACTGTTTTCAAAGTGCCACAATATCTCAGCACGGTTAACTTTATCTTCTATGTTATGGATAGGTCTATCTTATTTTCTGGTTATTTACAAGTCAGATTTAAGCATACTATCAAATTGCACAAGCTTTCAGTTTCAGCTCATAGGATTTTTGGGCAAGTATATTATGATTTTGGTAGTGAAAAGCTATTTTGTTCTCCTTTTTTCAATCTGAAATTGGTTAGTGGATTAGGTGTTAGTGTTAGAGGGGAAGGGGAATGGCCATGGGTGGGACTTGAACCTCACCATGTGCATGGGAGCATAGAGCCACCCCACTGGGCTGGCACTCCACTTGCATAACTATTTTATTCATAGCTTTCATATGTCTTGTGATAGCTGCAACAATGATCAAGTGAAATCTTCAATTCCACAGGATAAAGGTCGACCATTGCCCAAGTTTGGTGAATGGGATGTCAATGATCCGGCATCGGCTGAGGGGTTCACAGTCATTTTTAACAAGGCCAGGAATGAGAAAAAGACTGGAGGCAAGCCCGAATCACCAACAAAGGAGGAATCTGCATATAGGCCTGGAGCGACTCTTGGGAAGCCTCAGTCTGTAAGTTGCGACGGCTTTACTTCTTCTTTAGTCCTGCCTCCTAGGTTTGCTTTGAAACTGTCTTCCACCTTTTCCTATCTTTAGGAGCCGTCTGCATGCCATGATGCGTCAACAAAGAATTTTGGCTATAAAGTTAGCATCGAGAACTTCTAAGAAAGTTTATGAGAATCAATCATAGATAATGGGGCATATAAAGAAATGGCATCAGATTGAATTGGATGTGAACAGTATTCCTGTGGTTAACCTTAAGACTAAACATGAAGTCTCGCGAATTGAGAGAATAGTGATCAACCAGCACCATTGTCCAGTAGAAAGAAGTGCTTCTTCTCTTTTTCTTGTCTAATGATCCTTTTTTCCTCATGAGGTCTAAGTCCAACACGTGGCTTGCCCACGTTGGCTGTTTTGCCCATAGAATTTGGAGTTATGTTGAATGTTCGGGCTTTGGATCCTTAGAAATACAGTATGACAAGTGCATCTAGTAGACTGACATTTCATTTGCAGTTCCCCACGATCCTACTGGAATTGCTTCAAAATTCCTCATCACTATAATGACAGCATATCATCCTTTTTTTCTAACCATCAATAACCTTTTTCTTCACATCATCTTTTTACTTTTCCATAAGTTAGATTCAATGAGTTCTGCATTTCCAAATTGCCTACATGTTTTTTTGAAGAGGAAAATTGCTTACTTGGGTAACTGCTAAATGTTGAAATTCCAATATCTCGGTGGCTGTTGACATGCTTACTCCTTGCGGTTTCGGATATGAGGACATCCGAGGCTTTTCAAGGATTCTTAGGTTAGCAATCACCAATACTAAACTAGTTGGGACGTGTTGCCGGTTTTCTTTGTTGCTTGGTTACACAAAATATGACATTCGAACAGTATTGAACTGTAAGCAAGATATTCTTCTGAATTACCATAACCACCAGTCCAACAGCTTGTCAGATGTTTCTTACACGTCAAGTGCTGTGATTGTTTATGGGACTACTGTTTTACCTATTTGAGGATTCTCATGCAATAGACCTATTTGCTCTCTTCTGATGTTCTGCTTCATGATTATGCAGAAAAAATGGTTTTGCTGTGTATCTTCCCATGCAGAATCTTGAGGTTCTTGAGCTGGTACGGCTTATGATGCGCTGCCCCACCATATATTCCAGTAGACTGGAGCTGTGGTCAAGCTGTGATGGGTTATGCTGGAATCTGTTCTGATGTGATTTAAAATTGATGACATTTTGGGCTTGGTCGAGGAAATTATTAAAAACTATTTTTATTTTGTGTTTGATTGCGGGTGTTATTTGTTTGGTTCTGCTTCTTCAATTGTTTATTCTTTCACATTAAGCTGCGACTTCTTTTTGCGATATTCTTTAGCCTGCGTCGATGAAATATATGATCGTATTACGTTATTTGTATGCTGGGTATCCCTTTCCTGTGCTTACAAGCTTCGTTGTAGCTAATCATTTTGCTTAAACCATGCTCTGATAAGGTAACCTATGCCCCAAATAGCAACTATTGCTTTACTACAATCATCAAGGCACAATGTAGATTATACTCTGGACTCTCGTTGATTGGGATTTCCGACTGCCGTATCTCAGGTGTCCTAGCAACCATGTAGCCTGAAAATGTGGCAAATTTCCTTACGCTTATGGCTTTTTGGTTATACACAGTCTAGCATAAGCTGATGAACTTTCTGCTCAAGTTGTCTCGGTGGCTCGAGAACTGGCATGATCTCTTTAACGACTAATTCCTTCTACTAGCTATAATGGTAACTGGAAATGGCCTATGCAAAGAACTACGGGTTCCTGCTACTAATGGCTTTTTCTCAGTAGTTTTTGGAATGCTTCTGAGGGTGCGCTTGCACGATATTAACAGTTCCGCATTCATTCTTCTCCTCATTCTCTTTCCCCCATTTTTTTGTTGTACCAGTGTTCCGTGCATTTCCCCAGTGTAGAGATAGATGGGACAGAAGATTTGAGCTCGCTCTTTCTTTTGCTTTGTTGCTCAAGTAGAATAGCTACCAAGTACCTACGACAGACCATTGGAGCGGTGGACCGTCTGAGGACGAAGTGACCTACGAGAGAAGTCTTTTCGTTCCTAAATGGTAGTCCACTTGGGCAACAAAGCCGAAAAGACAGTACCCATAAAGAGCGAAAACTAGAACGCCTTTCTTGTTTATTGGGTAAGCTTTCAAACACTAATGTGTACTACTCATTTTAAAAACTCTATTTGTGCTCTATGTTCCTAAATGACCACTACGAAAAATCCGTGTACATCGTTTGTGGCCGGAAACTGGAAAGGAGTACCTACTTTTTCAAAATCAAAGCAAGCTAAAAATCCTTACAACTTTGAATATGTGTTTAACTGTATTGAGCAAGATGTAAGACGTTTAGGGTCAGTTATTGGGAGATTGTATTTGTGGAGGACACCAATGGGAATTGCCAGGAATTTCTCAACCAGATTTCTGAGTCACCACAAATGACAGAACTAGATGAGACTAGCAGACTTCTTCCCTTGTACTGCTTGTTTCCTTTCTGGGATCGGATACGAACCATTGATCGTAGCATTGGACGGTTTGGATTACAACTGTCTTCTCCAGCGAAGAGTCTTTGAGAAAGACGCGCTTCCTTTCTGGAAATGAAAAATTCTATTTTACCCAGAAGGCGGCAATCGTTCATATCTCCTTCCACACTAACGACCATGGAGGAGCAGCGAAGAATTAGTACTAAAAAGAAAGAAGCGAAGACAGCGTGTTCAGCTTCATGACCAACTGCCCCAAGAAATGTGATGAAAATGTGGGAGAGAGAGAGAGAGAGAGAGAGAGAGGCTCAGATCTAGGCACCATTTGGCAATAAAGGGTTAAAGTGAAGGATGAACAAAGAATCCCAAACAAAATTCATATTTCAACCATCTCAACCTTTATACAGAAAAACAAAAAGCAACAATTACAAACCTAAATAATTTGAGACTTCCACTCAGCCGCTTCATCTGCACCTTCATCTTGCATTTACAATTACGAACCTAAAATCAAAATCTAGAATCTGCTCTTAACCAGATATTAATCAAACAATACTTCATCAAAATCAGGCCTGTGTTCTCTGAAATTGCTCCTCCTAGGGTTTCTGTCCCGGTTCTTCACATGCTCGCCAAGGGGAAAAAAAAATTGCGAAAAAGAAGTTTTTTCTTAGGAAGTGGCAAAAAGGATGGTGAGGTCTGTCAGAAAGCCGCACGACCATCCCCTGCCACCGTAGACGGTGGAGGAGAACGATCCTCTACTGCTCTGGGGGCTGAGGACCCTCCAGAATTGTTAATCACGCTCTGATCATGCGGCCGTGTTTCATCCACCAGACTTGGGGTCCTGTCTCCTTAGTAATCAAGGATACAGATGTACGAGCCTATAGAACAGATCCTGTTCAAGTAAGGTCGTGCTCTTCCACTTCGATGTTCGCTTGTAAATACTCTCTTCTCTTCTCTACATTTGTCGATGTGGGACTCTCTTTTATCATACAGCTGTCAAGCCCCCCTTCTCTATCCCTCCCTCTCTCTCTACACATCTTTTACTCAATTTTACTCTTTATAAAATAAAAAAAATAGGGACACAAACATATATATATATATATATATATATATATATATATATAATAAGTACAAAAGAACACTACTGATCCGAAAATAACAAACAAAATACAAAAAAAAATAACAAACAAAATACAAAAAAGACGTCTGGAATTAAAACGCCGGAGCTGGACCCATCGATCACACTCATAAGGGTGGATGGAGTGGCCAAGTATGGGTAGGGCTACTCTCAAAGGTTAGTTTTTTAATATCACATGATTTCAGACGAAATGGGAATGCATTTGACCAAAGTCAGTGTGTGAAAATCAATTTCTATTATTTTCTTCTCACCTCTAAAATCACCAAAAAATATAAAATATAAAAATACCCTCCAACTTCATGTTTGTTTTTGGCCAAAACCAAACAAAAAAGAATTGATTGGAATTTCCATTATAATTTCTCTCACTTTCTTTTTCTCTCTCTCTTTTAAGTCCAAACATAACGCAAAATTCTTCGTCCCAAACAGCACAATTTTGTATTTCTACTTGTAGTTACTAGTAAGATGCCGACGCGTCACTGTATTGATTGAGAAATTATAGTCATATTTGGTAGCCAAGCTGACATAATATGTAACATTACTCTCTTTTGTTCAAATCAGATCAACTCTATTAAAACACATCACTTTCATTCCTTTCACATAGATCATTTGCCCACATACGGATCCACAAATCTTCCTTCACTTCTTTCTGCAGACAAGAAGTTTCCCTTTCATTTTTTTTTCTTTCCTGTTCATAACAACGAATGTATTGCTTCAAATGAAAAACATTAAACTCATTGCAAATTACTCTTAAAGCTTAACCCTGCGCCATCTAACTAAACCTATTCTAAAGACCAAACACTCACGAGAGTTGCAGCTATCAACCGAAATGGATGTCTCCGTATCTGTTTCTGATAGATGTGCACATATAAGTGAGATTTAGAAACCTGTTTGCAAAGGATGCTAGGAGCATCTCAATCAACCTAAATGGATGTCTCCGTATCTGTTTCTGATAGATGTGCACATATAAGTGAGATTTAGAGTACTTAGTTTTAAACTTCACACATTCATCCTGCCTAACGAGAGTATCAGAGAATCTAATCTGATCCCGCTTACCACACATACCGGGCAAGGACCATTGGAGTGATCCCAAATAGACCCTGGAAAGACATCCCTGCAGCAAAATTTCTTTTCAATTTTCGCCATACGCAACAAGCTTCAAAGGAGAACAGTGTATTCCATCATCTCTTTTAACTCGAGACATTCTTCAGAATAATACTTTTACAGCCTTAAGAAAAAAGGATTCACTGCCAGGCACGTGTATTTACAACATTTGTATCTTAACCTAAACTACGCATTGAGCACCTCTCAGTTCCCATGCCTTTTCAGCTGTGACAATAATGAGAGCACAATGCGATACCGTATATGTACGTATATCAGCTGAACATTTACGACGTGTTAGTTGCGGATGTCCAGAATGGCTACGAAGAGATGTAGACATGGTGGAGATTGGTTGGGTGACTGAAAGCAAAATAAACTTGATATCTCTGAATACAAGAGTAGTCATCATTGCAGCAACTTTGATCAATCTGTCTGAACATACAAGAGGAAAACATAGGCACAGACAGTGATATTACATTTGTACATGCTTCAAGGACTAATGAGAACACAAGAACAGGTTTATGCATCTAAACATATAGATAATTTTCCCCTGAATTTTCCCGATTAAAATTATTTTCTGTAAACTTAGGGCAAGTGAGTTGTGACCCCCAGTAGATGGCAGTCACAACTAATTCCTGAATTAAATTCATAGCAGGTGCCATCAATCTCAACTTGCGCCTTGTTACAACAGGGCTAGGCAAAATAAAGCAAAAAAAGAAAGAGAAAAATACTTACCTCAATGTAATAACACGTTTCCCAAGACCCAAGAAGTTGCTTGTGGTAGCTAAACTTCACCTGATGGCTGCAAGATCATTTTCTCCTCCAAGACTAAACTCTTGTGAAGTCCCTGTTGGTGTTCTACAAAATCCATGAATACTTCCCTTAGACGCTTGGCTCTGTTGTATTCTTTACCGCCTCTTTGTTCAACCTTCAGTTCATCATCGATACTTCTGCTCTTGAACTTGCTCTGCAAATTGTAATTTCCAACTATCAGTAGTTTGAAATGGTGATGAACAATGGACATGAAAACGTTCCACAGAGCAATCCAACCACCAACAGTGTTCTGCCACCAATAACAATAGTACCAAAGTTACCTGAGATATTGGCATTAGGCTCCCAGTAGCCCTAAAGGTTCCACACCTTAAAAACTTTTCGGTTATGAACCAAGGCCTGCACAATAATGAAGTAAAATCGAAGTGACTCGCCATTTGATATGACGAAAGCACCACACATTACACACAGAGCCAATACTTTCACAGTAAATTATGAGAAAAGTGTACTTATAATGTGGAAATACTAAGGCACCTCCCCAACTATCAATTGAACAAGAAAAAGACAAAATTGAATCATGTGTTTGAGGCAAAGCTTCATGCAGTTCATTTGTCTAAGGCAAGAAGAAATAAGAAAAATGCCCTGGAAGGAAGTATATCCCAAATATGGAAGTCAAATAAAAGGCAGGAACATAGCTATATCAGCCAGTAAAGAAGATTTTAAAAAGTTGGGAAGGATTGATGCATAAAATGCATCTCTTCAAAAGAAAAAAGTTCCAAAATGCAACAGTTCAGTAAGAAACGGCCCCCAAGAAGACAGCTCGTTTCAGAAAACAATGAGAAAAAAGAAATTCCTGGTAAAATGAACCTCTGATCGATAAGGAGTAACTAAATTTTAAAAAGATCCACCATGTTATTCTTTCTTATTGTGACTCATTAATCAAAGTGGTGTAGAATAAAGAAGGATTAACTTACGTCCAAGGGTGAGAATAATTCACTGTTTGTATCAGAGAATTATGTGGAACATAATCTCTTAATATATATATCTCCTCACACTTTGATATGTTTCTATTCAAAGAAAAGGTTATACCTGATGCATCTAAAAAAGGTGTAACAATTCAACTAAAGTATTACAACCAACAAGCAAAAACTCCTTAAGCGAATGAATGAGAAGCTCTTCACCCTCAATAGTTAATAAGAAACTATACTTTTGAGTTACCAAAGAAGAAGTTTAAAATCACATTTCTTAGCGCGTCCTTCATAAATTAAGCCATCAACATACTGAACATAGTAATGAAAGCTCGACCCTTCATTACTTCCATGAGTATTTTGGAACACGAGTGTTTTTCTTTTTGTTTTCTGTGTCCTCTCTCATCCTAAAGAAAACACTCGCTAAAGAAATAAAGGAAGAAACCATTTGGATCACTTTCAATTGCTAGATGTGGTGTTTTAGGACAAAATTGTACCACTTTTCAGGCTTCAAAGTGATTTATAGGCTACCAATGCATCATGGTCATCAGTAGAAAAAATGCCAACTTAAAAACAACCTACTTCATGAAAAGATATAATAAGAGGCAATGACTAAAAATGCTTAATGAACTCCAAAATATGCGGAGCACAAAATTATCATTCCATTTTTTAATTTGGAATCACAATTAGGAAACCAATAGATTAGTTTGGAGCAATGGAGCCAGAATCAATCTTCATAGACAAAGTAAATGCAACATTAAGTGTGGAGTTCATTCAATAAAGTGATGTAAAAATTATCACAGGATCACACACTCCCCTGAAAATTTGTAAATTGCTATAACTACGAGTACAACACGACTGTAAGAGCATAGTCTTTATACAAGGACAAACTTGTGGCAAAGATTAGATAAGACCAGAGGACATAGTAAATAAACAAACACAATCTAAACAGAGGTCAAATAAGAACAAAATATTGCTTACAGAAGCAACGAGAGAAAAATTTGGAACTTTTGGACAAAATTAAGTGAAGCCTTTAAACACGATTCTTTTTTTTTTGTTGCATAAATGTAATTTGTTGCATACTTTAAACGCGATTCTTAATGTCAAGGCATACCTTCCCCTTGATGACGTGACAATGTGATCAGGATTATTCAAAAAGTCATATATCTTCTTAAGCTTCTTCTTACATTCCACTACAATTGCCCCCCTCGTGAAAGATTCTGATAATAGATTTGGAAATACGTATGCTTCTGTTGAGATAGACGTCTGCTTATGAATGAATTCCATAATTGATGATGGGGACAAATCTAGCTCCAAGTTCTCAATTAATATAAACTGGTGGTTGCCAGTTTCTCCCATATTAGATCCTCCTAAATCTTTATCTTGACGGTTTGCTTCATGACATTTTCTGCTGTTTCCTGTGTCTCGCAAAAGAATAAAGTACAAATAAAGTCAGCAAGAAAAAGGACCACAAACTTTGACGTAACCTAATAAGTTGATAATTATAGTAAAAATTGGAAAAACCTTCTCTTGTCGGTAAAAAGCTACCAGACTGCCTAACACCATTCTTGATCTGCAAACAACCAGATGTCAATGGGGGGTTTTGTGCTACGATGCTAACAACTAGAAATTCCAAAAAAACGTAAAAACAATATTACTTGCCTGGAGTCCATTTTGAGATAAACTAGACTTCCGGTCATTTGACAAATGATTATCTTCTTTCTCAAGCTTGACATTTTTAAAAGTTAAAGCATTAGCATCACAAACAGAACCTGATGCAAATGAAGTAACCTTAACTTTCTCCTTTGCCATCTTTACAAAGGATGCCAGGGTAGAATGTAATTGCGAAAAATGCTGGATTAGGGTAATGTCTGCAATACTGCCAGACGTTACGTTACCCTCATTTGGCCCGTGTTGCCAGAATAGCAAGAAGGAGCACAAACATTCCTCCTCTTCTTTTGCAAATGAATGCTCCACATAGTGAACCTATAAAACCAATTATTAAACTCAAAGAAAAACAAAAGTTTGAATGGATAATCACTGCTAAACCTTCTCCGCAAATAGAATTTCCTCAGAATCAAAGCACAGATAAAATACTAGCTTCATTGACTCCTTTTCCTTCATAACCACCATTACGCATACGGTTCGAATCCAACCAAAATCACATCATTTAAACTTCTTCACCCCTCTTTTCTTTCTATCTGCTCTTTGGTAATCAGCAGAGTTGATTTTTGTAAAATTACTCCATCCATTAATGATAGATCACACCAATATAGTACCTAAACTGACTATACTTCTGCAACTGGTCAAAAGTCAAATTTTCAACTTTCTAATAAATTTTTAAAAAACTAAAACAGTATACAACACAAAATTCGAAATCAGCTTTCATTTTCTTCATCTCAATTTCATCAACAACCAAATTGGATCATATTTCCAACTAGTTACAAATCAATAACTTCCACACCACAAAGTATATCAGTTCTTAGAATGCATTCCCATAAAAGGATATCCTCATTCATATCTACATACCTTTAGTTGGTTCAACACCGACATCAGTTATTGATTACAAACGAAGTTTAAAGTAGCTCAGTTTATCCTTTAATACAATAACAAATACGTATAATTCGTCCAGTGGCATTCCAAGTTCTTTTGATCCTCAATTGTTGTTTTGGATCACACTTGTCTCAAAAAAAATACATAGTAAGGTTTTAAATAATAGTACTGGGACACATAATAATAACAATCACTGTGTAACAGTATCGAGGGTATCTAACAATATGTAACAGGAATCGGTTGTCGTGGTCGTGCATTTTTTAAAATCATTTTTTTTTATATAAAAAAAGAACTGTTTAAGTGCCTAAATCACCCATAGTAGTTGAGTATCTGCTGTAACAGGTCCATAAATCAAACCCCAAGGGGTTTGGCCAAGTGCGCACGAGAAAGCAAATAATTACTTTTCCTCCTGAAGTTGCATGTTCAAATCCCATGAAAGCCAGACATTCCAAACCTTGGGCCATTGGAGGGTTTACCCGGACATTAACTTATGGTCCCGGAATCAGTGAGGGGGCGTGGGGCACACAAGCTGACACTGACATCCGGTCATCAAAAAACAGGTCCGTCAATCAGTATGTCCAGTATCAGCCACAGGGCTGAAAACGAACTGATCTGCTCGCGAGCATCTCATGGCTCGGCTCAGCTCGACCCGTTCAATAAACGAGCCAAGCTCGAGCTCGAATTTTAGGCTCGTTACTAAATGAGCCGAGCTCAACACTTTTGGAGGGTCATTAAGTAAGCAAGCCGAGCTCAAAGCTCTAGTTTTAGGCTCGTTTAGCAAATGAGCCAAATGGGAACACTACGAAGCTCGGCTCGGCTCGGCTCATTTACACCTCTAACCGGTCGTAACAGGTCCGTGAATCAGTATGCTCATCATCAGCCGTAACAGGTCCGTGAATCAGACACAGCGAGGAACAATGGCACTTAGTATCAGCCGTAACAGGTCCGTGAATCGGAAGCAAAGCCATGCACAACGGAACCAGCCAATACGCATGTGATTTTTCATCTCACGGATATTCAAAACCTTGCTACGTAGCCTTTCAAGTCATCGATGTCCGTATCCCGCAATGTATTTAAAATTCAAATAAGCATGATAAGAACAACACCGGAGAAGGAAAATATTTACTGTATATTTAAACGAGGAAAACGACGGCGTTGTAGAACTTCATCAAATGAGGGGGGCGGGGGGGTGTTTGTGGGGGAAAGCCCTAATAAACTCACCGCTTCAACAACGGCGTCGTAGAATTTGATCTCGTCGGTTACGAACGTAAACGACGCGCAAACCGTCATCCCTTCGATGACCCTGGAGCACTGGTTGTCCTGCAACTGCTGCGACAGCGGCCGTACTTTCCCGAGGAACTCGTCGATGGCCTCGGCGCTGCGAAAGTCCCCGGCGGAGAACCTCTCGTCGTTCCACTCGTAGAAGTCGAGGAACTTCACGACGAGCGTGTCGGGGGCTTCGAGCACGACTCGGGCGGTATACCACGCGTCGTCGACGGAAGAACGGAATTCGAGGTCGTAGGGCGGGTCATCGTCGTGCGACGTCGTGGTCGCGTTTCCCGGCGGGGCCTTCGTGGTGGCCGTCGCCGTTTGCTTGTGCATGTATACGGATGCGTACGCACAGTATGAGAGAGAGAGAGAGAGAGAGAGAGAGAGAGAGAGAGAATGATACGCAGAAATGTGCGGTGTAGTGTCTTTCACCTGTGGAGGGAGAGAGAGAGTACGGTGGTGGTGTGCGTGGTACAGCGTCGGGGTGCGAAGGGCATGGGGAGGAAAGAAAGCGACACGTGGTGGCGTTACAGCTGGATTGGTGTTGGTGTGTTTTCCTTCTGTGTATGTTCTCTTGTTAGCGAGAAACTTATTCATGGAGTTTACAAGCCGCGCAATTTCAACTATTTATTTGTTCACTTAATAGTTGAAGTTTATTTCTAATTATGATCAGTCATAATTAATTGTTATAATTATTACCGATTATAATTAATTGTTACAATTTTTAATTCGGACCGTCCGAAAACACTTTGGACACGGACAATTGGCCTTCGTAATCTCTTCTTTACGGAATGTTCCGCAAATAAGATTTTCTACTCTTTTTTAGTATGTAGCAACCTCCGAAAAATGTTTTTGAAATACGTTCTCGCTCTCACGCTCTTGCCCCGGCTTACATACACACATTAGGGGGGGGAAAGAGTAGAAGAAATAAAGAAAATGGAATGGTACGAAAAAATACAAATGACGAAGCAAGCAATTTTTTTCAGATTAAAAATTTGAAAGGAGAAAAAAACAAAAGTGAATTTTTTATTTTTATTTTTGTTGATTTCTCCCCTTTCATAGGAGTTCTATCACGTGTTTGGATGTGGAATGAAAGGAAAAAGAGGAGAAATTGGCCAAAGGAAAAAATGAGAACTTATTGAAAAGTTTTGATGAGGAGGAGGGATCAAACAAAGAGGACAAGATTTTCCTAAATTATAGGCCTTCTTCTTGCTAAGTTATTGGTTTGGTATTTTATTTTAATATTATTTATTTTTTGTAATTTATTTTTTAGTCTTCTCGACAATTTTTTGTGATTAATCAATTCGTATCGACAAGAGAAATAAAAAAATGTAAAACATTTCAGATAAGATGACACTTCAAACAAAAAAGTTTGAGAAGATAAAAAAGACAACTGGTTCAAAAAAAATATCGTCTTTAGTGACCTTCTAAAGACCTTTTTTTCCTCTTCGACCCTTGGTCATAATTTTTATTTTTAGACTCCATTCGTCGTGACGAATAAAGAGTACTTCAAATTTAATATAAATCTAACAAAAAAATCAAAAAGAACAAACAAAAATGCCAGACCAATAATTTAGGAAGAAGCTGCCATACTTCCCTTAAGAATACTAATTTTTGAGAATGAGTGGTGGTCCTTCCCCGATTGTAGTGGCCAATTCTAGAGGAGTCCGAGGGATAAGAGAATAAACAATACCCCCTCTCTCCCATTTTTCCTCGGTATTCTGTTAAGGAATGTCCTAAATCGTTTCCACTCCTTGAAAAGTCAAAGGAAAAATATTTGAAGTTCCACAAACTAATCCTAATAAAATGATGAAAAATATCTCTAAAAGTAAATAATGCTAAAGAGTAATGTTGAAAAACTCATTGAACATTTAATGAAGACATGAAAATTGAATTCCCCTAGAAAGCAAAGAATTGGGATGGGGGAGTATTAATTTGGAGAGGGTCATGTGTCGGGCAAACTCAATGTTGGAATTTACGGCAAGGTGGTTGGAAAATTATTAGTAAATGACAAATGTTCCAAACCCCTAGATTGATTTGTCATGGCCAGAGGGTGATTTATTCCTCATCCTCATTATTGCTCATTGCAAGTGGACAAGGAAATGGCAGTCCACCCCACGTGAATACAGTGCATGCATGGGGATTTCGGCATCAAGAATAATAATTGGGACTATAAATGAGACGAGCAAATGAATAAAAGAGTTATGGCATGATGAACCTTAGCTGGTTCTAGCAAAAACAGAAGGTTTTCACCATGATGTTCATTCAGAAGCTGGAATTCGAAATCATACACAAGCAGAGCTGGTGAACAATCTTTAACAGGCTTACGGCATAAAACCGAATCGAATGGATGTAGAGGAGACTTCACAGCAAGTATTTGCCTGAAAAATTACTGCAAAAAGTGCAAGGTTTGCTGCTCATTTGCAAAGCAGTTACTTGAAAAAGCTTCCTGAACCCATCAAAGAGATTAAGAGCTCTCAGTTCACCACTCCTTATATCCCTTAATTTCCTCAAAATCTGTTTCCATCCATGAAGGAAATTGAGCAGATTAACCGGATCAATCTCATTGCAAAGAAGATGGAAGAGAGAGTAACTTAAAAAGCATGTGTTTATGCATGAACTCGAAATGCATGTTCGATAGACAAATGCAAGCAATGATTATCACTTGTTCACAAGCAGAAGGAGGAGAGTTTTAAGTTAGGAGTAGCAGAATAAATGAGCTCAAGGAACAAGAAAGAATTGTAACAGAGAGATTAAGAGCTTTCTAAAGCACTTACTTGAAAAGCTTCCTGAACCCATCAAAGAGATTAAGAGCTTTCAGTTCACCACTCCTTATATCCCTTAATTTCCTCCTCAAAATCTGTTTCCATCCATAAAGAAATTTGATCAGATTAACCGGATCAAACCTCATTGCAAAGAAGATCAAAGAGAGAGTAAAGTAAAAAGCATGTGTTTATGCATGAACTCGAAATGCATGTTTGACAGACATATGCAAACAATGATTATCACTTGTTCACAAGCAGAAGGTGGAGAGTTATGAGTTAGGAGCAGCAGCATAGACTAAATGAGCTCAAGGAACAAGAAAGAATTGTAACAACCGTTAATCTTCAAAAGCAGAACAAATTTGTTCTTACATATTGGGAGCGAAACAATATCCTCCTTTCACTTGTACAAATGTCGACAGCCAACTGTTTGAGAAACAACTTTCGATTCAGCTGCTTAGGAGATGTCACATCCAAATCCATTGATCCACTTTGCTGTTCAATGTGAAGAAGATACCAAGATTTAGTTATTCAAATCATAAAGCACTAAGTCCAGAAAGAATGTTTATCGTAGTCAATTGAGAATGTTTATCGTAGTCAATTGAGAAACTTATGGGAGAAGAAACAATTTATTTAGTCATAATAAGTTCACTGAAGAAACCGAATTGAATAACCTTGTAATTTAAGAACATCCATTACCTGAATGAATTTGCTATATTTCGAGATACTTGATTCACAACTGTCCAAAATAAACTGTAGTGCTTGTTCCTCTATTTCAGGATATCTGATATCTTTCTTGGATGTTGTCTTGTTTGATGCCACAGCAGCCATCTGGAACACTACCATGTGAGATTCCCGATGAGGTACTGAATCGTATTTCTAAGGTTAGAAAAGTAACAGGCAAACCTCGTCAAACTTTCCACTCATACTAGGGGGACTAACAGCTAAGTAAGCATATGCCATCAACTCCAATGGCCAACCGGTGATTTGTACAGGATAACACTGTGACCTGTTTATAGCAGCTTTAGTGGAGATGAATAAAATAATTATGCTATTATATAACCATGCCTAGTTTTGTTGATATTGAGGACTATGATGCAGAGACTAATTAAACAAAACGTAGTTATTCTGTTAATTACTCCATACAACTAGCAGGTACTTACGCTGACAAGCCATGCTTCCTCAGTGCTTCAAACTTCTCTTTATAACATTTGTCAGATTTTTTAAGTGACAATGATAACTGTACTGAATCACGAGGGTTGGTGCCCTCCCTTGGAACAAATCCATATGATAGCAACAGCTCTCCATTAGACTTTTTGCCGTATGAAATGAAAACCTGTATGGCATTATGCAAGGAAAAAGGTTAAACTGCCGTGAGAGTTTCTAGTCACTCAGGTAGCCCACATGATTCTGTTAATCAATACAGGACATTCACATCAAAACTTAACCATCTTTCCCTTCATGTACTAAGAGAGGAAAAACACCCTCCTTTTCTGCATCTTTCTCAGCAATTACAAAATGACAACAACTTACAGAAATTAGAGACCATGTAGGTGCAGAATTTGAACGTTATGAGATGACTTTTTAATCCCAAGGTAAAAGCTTCCCTTACATTCCAGAAAGTTGTTAAAATTGTTTCCAAACATTTTTTAAGAAAACGAGAGAAGTTACACTATGAGAATTAATCATAACACCATTATTAAGGTTTGAGTTGGCCAATTGGAATTCCTCCGACAGTCCACCACACTATTCTTGCAAACTATAAATACACGTCAACAGCAGAATTCGTAAATTTGGTTTACCTGCTCACCTGGCTGATATGGCCGATCTGTTGTAAAGACAACTCCCTTTGATGACTTATCATAATCCAAAAATGTATCCACCTTAGCCAATTAATATGATCTGCCTCTCGTCAGAAACTAAAGAATGTATCTTTATGTAAATACTTTTCATTCTAGCCACAAGTGCCTCATACATACCTCACAGCTATGATTTAGCATATCTGCCCATGGAACCAAGGCAACCCTTCCATCCATTGAGGGTAATCGAACCTGCAGTTTATTGATGAATAAAATCTATCTTAATTACTTTCAAAGAAATATTTATTCTCAAGGAACCTTTCTTGGGAAAAAAAGAAAAAGGTTCTTCGTCCATGATCCACACTAAATTAGCAAATTAAAAGCTTTAGTCCAAATAAAGGTTACCGAGAATGATATAGAGCAAGCATACTAGTTTCAAAAGGAACACTAGTATAAAAGAGCTACTTTCCTAAGTAAATAAAGTTTAAAGTGTGCCTATTTGTTTCTAATTAATGGTAATGAAGCACTAATAGGAGAACAGAGAGATACAAAAAAAAAAAAGAAGAAGAACACAAGGGACTCAAAAAATCAAAAGATGGCATGTGACAACAGTTAAGGGATAGGTTCTTTGTACATGAAAAATCTGTCTATTCACACTTACGGTTATCTGCATAATAATATACATACATACAGTAGTGTAACACTTAATCTAGCTTAAAAATAAATGAGGAAAGACCTTATCAAGTACACTGCTAAGAAACTCACCAAGCGTGAGAACAGAATGCCAAATGACCATTTAAAGGTCTCCATATTGAATACCTGCAGCAAGCACAGCCCAGGCTAATGAAACACAAAGCATGTAATGTAGCAGAAAAAATAGATAAAGCAACGGTTAAACCGCATGATAGCTTTCAGAATACAATGTCCTAAGAATCAACGCTAAATTCACACTAAAGAAATAATTTTCCAAATCCTATTACTCCCAGGAACAGCTGCAGGTGCAAGACCACGAGTGCATTAATGAATCCAGATAAAATATCAAAACATTCACATGCGCAACCACCATTTTGTGGGTCAAAACTTAGAATAACCATTGAGTTTGGTGAGAGGTGGCAAGTTATGTGATATTATCAACAAATTCCATGACTCTAGCGAATAGTGCTAGGAAAGATACTAACACTGATGAATCACCCAAAATGACCATATGGATTGGAGCAAAAAACAGAAAGATTTGTAAGCTGACTAAATAGCTGAATAACTTCTGCTTGCTATTTTTGTTTGTATATGAAGTCCCTACAGTGATTTAAAGTAGTCCGACTTGAGGCTGATACCAGATAGGATACCGGGATACAGCATTCGCACTGACTATGGGGGCTTGATGTTTTTGGGAAGAAGAATCATTGTCCTAGAACAGTGGGAATGGTTATGTCTTGGAAAATTGAACTTCAGGAATTGCTTTTAACAATATATCTCCTTTTTCCTAATCCCTATCCACCATAAAACCCTGGAGTCCAGCAAAGTGATGGTTAATCAGGTCCAATGATAATGCCAATAACTAATCCTTTCCAGGATTCTCCATACATGGTCCTAATTGCACTTGAATAAACAGTAGTACAATAGTCACAAAAAATGAAATAGGTACCTCTTCAGGAAATAAATCAGGATACTGAGAAAATATCCTTAGTCTTAAATCATTGTATCTGCAAAAGAGGTTACATATATGATCAAAAACCGAGTAACATCAAGCTTTCTATTGAGCATGTAAAAAAGTAAAGAAATAAAATAAAATTCTAGCTTTAGCCAAATGAACTGAATAATACATAGATACTAACACATAAGGAAGATAATAAGAGGCCATACGTTCCAGTAACGTTATTGATCCTTTCAATTGCCCGCTCTCTAATTTGTGACGCTTCAAGATACTTATCTAGTTCTGAACGTGTCCTGAAATGACACAGAGAGGCTGTAGGAAAAAAACCGAGAATACATGGTTTACTTCATTGCAGAAGAAATACTCTTTTACAATGTCAATTGCAATGTGGGAAAAAAGCTCACCAATACAAAAGTGAATACGGCTGTCTAGGCAAGGCTGAAATGTAATTGCTCCATCTCGAAGACTTCATGAGACTTGCTTCACTAATAAGATAGGTTGCGAGCAATGGCCAATCTGGTACACCATTCCGTTTTAGCACCTCACCAGCCTCTGCGCAGCTCCAGTCCTGACTTCCAAAGGATCCAAGGGACACAAAGGCGAAAAAGAGTAGGCATGAGCTCCATGCATTCATAGTTGAAACATGTGATAGTTGATTCAAGTAATATTTCTTTGTAACCTGCTTAACCCTTAGTCTAATCACATGGCTCAAAACCTCGAGTTAATAGTAGCTAGTCGGCCTTTACTTGTATACTAGCCCATACTTCTCTAATTTTCCAATGTGGGATGGGATTCCACATTCTCCTAAAACAAAAAGTAAAAATTAACTCCAGAATTCAGAAGTACATTCTTTTATTTTGTATTTTGGTGCTTCTTCGTATCACTATTTTTATGTGTTAAAGAATGCCCTTACCCCTTCCAACCTCCGACCCAAATACAGTGTTACGAAGGAATCCAACGACAATAAACAGAACAAAGACACAAATGATTAACAAGGTTTGGCAAGGAAGCCTATGTCTGTTGGCCAGGACTAATCTCACTATGAAAGACGACAATACAGTGAGTCAGCTATGTCCCGTAACACTGAGAACATAACCCTAGAAACCCCCCCCAAAAAAAAAAATCTTATAGAGAAAATACTAGAATACCAAACTGGACCAAATATAAGGAAACCTCAGTATTTGCTTCTTGTGGAACATCAACGGCTTATTATCAAAACCGAGTTCATCCGCAACACATTCAAATAGGAGGTTACAAATCCTAGATATTAATCGCAAACTATGAAGCACGAGTACTTCTAAAACCTCATTGTACTTATCAACGTAACCTGGTTCTTGGCATGGTACTTCTAAATACGTACCTATGAAGCGAAGTCCCACATTATCTGGGTACCAAATTAGTATGAAGTACATAAGCGTGAGAGCACCCTCACCTCATGAGCTAGCTTTTGGAGTTGAATTCTACCCAAGACCATGTAACATGGTATCAAAGCTAGGATTTCAAAGAATAACACCCTTCTCTACTTCACCTCAACTCAAACTTAAGAAAACACAATTAACACACACCCCCTATTATATCCGTAAATGTAACAGGATCTTATTATGTTTCCTGTTTTTTTTCTTGATAACTCAGGTGTCCAGGCCCGCTTATGCGCATCTCGACTAATCTGGGGGCCCAATCCACCGCCCACTTGCTCTCAATTAAAGCCGGAGCAAAACTCGGCATGGGCCACCCGCCTAAGAGGTTCCGAGGAGCAAATCCCTAAGTTCCAACCCTTCACCACTAGGCCGGATGTTTTCCCAATTATTTAGGTTTCTCAATCACCGAGTTTGTAGCCTATATAAATAAAGGCATTCTAGTGCTATGTTTTTTTTTTTTTTTGATAAGTAATTCTAGTGCTATGTTCAATGAATATAGCAGAAATTTGAGAAAATCATCAAAGAACTTGTACCGAATCGGCCGTGATGAACAGAGAGGGAGGAACGAAGAGCAACTTCTCGCCCTTCCGGATGTTTTTCAGGGCGACGAGGCCTCTCTCCCCTACTTCCACCCTCTCTATGGCCATCTTCTGCGGCGGGAGTCCGGAGTCCGACAGCCACTTCTGCAAGGCCGAGGCATTTTCAAGCGAGTCGACATCGCAGCCCCACGGAATCGTGCTGTTCGCGGCGGCGGCGGTTCTGGCGGCGTCGCCGGCGGTGGAGATGGAGCAGCGGACGAGTGTGGCGGTGCGGCGGGAGTAGTAGTGCGAGGTGGTTGGGTGAGAAAGAGAGCGAGGAGAGCAGCAGGGGATTTTGTGAGTTGGAGTGGAGAAGTTGGGGACGAGTGTAGTGTGGAGGATTCTGGAAGCTTCGGCCATGGGTGGAGAGAGAGAGGGGGGGGGGGGGGGGTGTGTCTGAGTATGAAAGGGGGGGGTCTGAGTATGAAAACCTTATCTGCTGAAGCTGGAGAGAGAGTACTAGGCAATGGTTGGTCGTTTTAACGGTTGTTAAACGGCGCGCCTTTTTGGCGCCCGTATGAGAGGAGATTGCCATGAAGCGACGCCGTAGTATGACGAGGGGAAAATTATCAAAAAACCAAAAATATGTTTAGATTTTAGGAGGACTGCCAGAGGTACCAACCAAATGGCTACCAATGAGATACCGCAGTGGGGTCTATTACAAATTTCGCACGAATGATTTGAGTCGTTTAATAATTTTAAAAAAGCTAAAATTTGAATTAAAAAAAATGAAAGATTGGATCGACTATCTACATATATTGAATTGCACTGAATTTTTACGGACCCACTCGGTTTTCTTTTAAATTATTAAACGGTTCGGATCATCTATGTGATACCAGAAAGTGGACCCCGCGGGGCTATCGGTGCCCCATCGGTAGCCATTTGGTCCGGTACTCTTATCATTTCACACATTTTATAGTAATGAGTAATAAAAAATTGGTACTGTTAATTTTTTTAGTTTAACGGATGTCTGAGCCAACTTACGCGCATCTCAACTAATTTTCTTTCCTGATCAAAGGTAAGTCATTCACATTGATACTAGAGAATTCAAAAGAAATTACCTCCTTACTGTCTAACCCAAAGACATCGAACCTTGGACAAGGTACTGTTTAATCAATAAATTAAAAAATAGTGAATCAAAATGTTCAATACAGACTAAAGGTAAAAGAATCATTAAATTTCGAAGAGAAATAGAGATATTTGATTGGGGTAAATACGAGTAAAATGTTTATTAAAAGCATATTTGCCTATTGTTTTTAGGAATTCTTTTACGTTGAACTCCACTAATATGATTGGCACATAGATAGGGCACGTTGGTTTCTGGAGTGTGAGCAGGATTGACAAAGCTGAAATTAAGATTGAGAAGGCAGCGCTGCATCTCACCGTCCAAATATTTTTGAATGGTCCAAATTTTAGAAAAAAAAATTTGTCGAAAAAGTATTTTTAAAATTTAAATTATTGACTGTCGAGACGGATGGACAGAATCAAGTACTGCAACTTGCAGTGCGCTAGGGAGCGCTGCACGGTCCCAAGGTCCTTAGAAATAAATTAGTTGTACCTATGTTTGATTAGGGTGAGATAAAAGAATAGAAATTACTTATATTTTATCGTTTGGATGAGAAGGGAGTTCAATTAGGCAGAGCGGGACTAGTTAATATCATCCTCTAAGTGAAAGAATCCAAAGGGAACAAATACCGGACTATAAATAAAAGAAGAAACATGTGTGATGTTCCACCAATCCCAATTCCTCATCTAGTTTGATTTATCAACAAATAATAATGTCAAAACAATTTCTGTTAGAAAATTGATTTCGGCACTCCAGTTTTAGCTATTAATACTTCATTTTGTGTTTTAATCATGTGAGAAAATAAAATTAAAAGTGAAATGTCATTAGCTAAAAGTAGAGTATCAAAATCGCTCTCTTTTCTGTTAATGTTAAAAAGTTTAATTGCATATATATGACTTGTACCATGTATAAAAAATATGACCTTCTAAATGCTCTAAAATTTTGACATTAAAAAGGATTGACATTGTCATTTTTCAAAAATATGACATGGGATTGTAAAATCCCGATATTTATCATTAACAGAGAAATGGGATTTTATGATAACAAAAAAAATGAAGAACAGAGAATTGGGGTGGAGATTCTCCAATACAGAAGACAATTCCGGGAGGGAGAGACAGAGATGCACACTCTGCACCTTTATCCTCTCGGTGTATATTTCTATTCCCATTCAAGAAAGAAGAACATGTTAGCCAACACGAGCCTCATCTCCTGCAACTTTTCCTTCCCGCTAAAAATTAGCACTGAAGTCAGAATCCCAACCCAAAACCCAAATTGGAAAACCTCAATTCCTTCAAGGTTTCTTGGACTTGACAGTCAGAGAATCACTATCTCCAATTTCCACAAAAAGGGTGTGTTGCAAACATGTCGGAGTTCTATCAACACTGAAAATTCACAAGACCCAGTTGTGGATAAAGAAGCCTCTTTGGAGAGTGAGGTTGTTGGCAATGGGAGTAGTAATCCTGGTGGGGAGGGTGGGGACTGGACGACATCGTTTTTGCTTTTCTTGCTGTGGGCTGGACTCATGTACTATATCTTTAACCTCACCCCCAACCAGACCCCGGTAATCATTTTGTTATTATTATTATTATTTCTTTTTTTTTCTGTTTCTTGGTTCATTTGACATGGGTTTTGGTTTGTTTGCATTTCTTCACTAATTATCAGTTCTATTTTGATTCTCAATGGTGTTTGTCTATTGGTTACATTATTTTGTCTTTTACGTTCTGGTTGCTGATGGTTTAACACAAAGGGATCTTGGTGATACATTATGGGAAAAAATGTTTTTTTGTTTGTGAACAGTTGTACACTTTTGCTCCCGAAAACCTAGACTTGTGGTAAGAAGGTGCCAGTTGACCGGCTATGTGGTTAGCTTGCAGTTTCGTAACAGTGAATCACTCTTTGTGCACGCTTTATGGTGCTCACAGAATCTCTTAAATAGGTAGTATTTACATAAAAACCATGTGACAACTACAAGTATAACCTAGAAGAACACTTTTAGTGAGCAACCTTTGGAAAGTTCGGTAGCAAACAGCCTCTTGTAACAAAATTTCGGTATCTATACATGTAGGTGTATTTGGGCGCACTCAAGGCTAAATGAAAAGTTCCTTGTTCAGATTTTGTTACAATTCTGTTAAGTGGCTATAACCTCAAGACTCATACTGGATTGACTTTTGGATATTTACAGTCAAGGGATGAATATTTCTTGAGAAAGCTTCTGAATTTGAAGGGGGATGATGGTTTCCGAATGAATGAAGTGCTTGTTTCACTGTGGTACATCATGGGTTTGTGGCCTTTAGCTTATAGTATGTTGCTGCTTCCGACATCTAGAAGGTACAATCGTTTCCCAATCTTTCCTTTGTTTAAATCATGCCCCCAGCCTCCCCTTCCCCTTCCCCTTCGCGCATGCTGTACTGCTTGAAGTTAGTTTCTCTGTTTAAGGATGTTTACATTAGTAAACTTTGTTGTTTTACAAGAATTTATTATATTTGATTTAGCGAGCTACATAGAGTAAATTTTGGAGAGAGCATGTAGCGAAGCCACACACCATTACAGCTTTTGGGTTTGCATTTTCCTCAATACTTGAATGTCTTTCTAATAGGGTGAGTCATAAGGGTTGTAAAACAAAAAATATGTCCCTATCATTTTTGTTTGGTAGATTTGTCCTAGGAACTTTCCTTCTTCTTATTCTTTACCAATCGGGGGTGTTCCCCACCCCCCCTGCCCCCATCTTTTTGTACATCAAACTTCCAAAATGGCCCAAGTGTCGGGTTGCATGATGTACATAGCAGTTGCAGTTACTAGGGCGATGGCGGATAGCGATCTGTTATACCTACATTTTTATGTTCCCATTTTCTGAATACTGAGGAGTTTTAAGAAATTTTATTGAAGAAATCGTTGATTCTACAGCTCAAAAAGTAAAATTCCGGTCTGGCCATTCCTCATACTTTCATGCTTTGGCGGTGCATATGCTCTTCTTCCTTACTTTGTTCTTTGGAGACCACCACCTCCGCCTATTGAAGAAACTGAACTCAGCAGATGGCCTCTAAATTTTCTGGAATCGAAGTTAACTGCTGGGGTAAGAAATAGTTTTACTCTGTCAAAATTAGCACTTCCCCATTATGACTTATGAGGATTCTTTCAGTTGCTCTCACACAGTGGGGGTTATACTTGAAATAGCTTCTGGACAAACTCTAGATTGCATATTTGAAGTTGTTCTTCGTCCTATTGTTTTACCAAGCCTTTGTCCTGTTTCATCCAATCTAAGATAGGCATATACATTTCGTCTGATCAGCAAATTTAATTACTTGGAAACTTTACCAACTGTGCACCAGGTATCACTTGCTGCTGGACTTGGACTTATTATTTATGCAGGTTTAGCAAATGGGGAAGACTGGAAGGAGTTTTTCCAGTACTTTAAGGAGAGCAAATTTGTAAGTGCTTCTATCCTTCATGTGTGCGTCTCTAAGGGAGCATGTGCATGGTCAAGATACTTTTTATGACATCGATTTTGTGAAGGATTATGGTTGTTCATGCAAGTATACCATATAATCCTACCATTGGATATCATCTCTAGTTGTGCAGCACTTGTGCTCAATGGTTGGACAACCTGTGTCAGTTTAGTGTCTAGATTTTAAGTGTTTGGCAACCCATTTTTTGCCTTTTGCTTTTCCACTTTTCACATTATGGGTGTTTGGATGGTCCATTTGAGAACACATTTTTGGAGAATGAGTTATCAGTTTTTTAGTTTAGAGGGCAGAAGTGAGAAAGAGGCTGAGAGGTACTTTTGCATTCTTGGATTTTCTCATTCTCCCACATGGTGTATAAAATGACCATATTACCCTCCGTTGTTATGGGAAAATCCTAATGTATTGTTTTAATCCTTTTCCACATACCCGGTTGTAATCCTCATATAAGTTTAAACATGCCCCAGTGTTAACGCATACTTTAATCATATCATTCACAGCCTATAGCAAAAAATAAAGGGCAAATTTTCGTAGTCGTCTCTCTAATTTTACGATCGTCTCAATTTCATCCCTCTAGTTTCAATTGTCTCAATTTCGTCCATGTAGTTTGTTTTACGTTCCAAATTGGTAAAATCGTTAACACCGTTAATGAAACTAACGGAAAAAATATTATTAAAAAATTAAGTACTCCAATTTTCAATCCAGTTGAACCGGTGCGAAGATCTTATTTTTTTGAACATTTTTATCCTAGATGGTCGTAATGAATTTTTGGCTCTAAGGCCTTTCAATGAGCACCCGAAGACTCCTTATTTAGTTTCAGGGCTTTCTTAGGGTGTTCATTGAAAGGCCTTAGAGCCAAAAATCCATTATAACCATCTAAGATTAAATGATCAGAAAAATAAGATCTTCGCACCTGTTCAACCAGATTGAAAATTAGAGCACTTAATTTTTTAATCAAATTTTTTCCATTAGTTTCATTAACGGTGTTAACGATTTTACCAATTTGGAACGTAAAACAAACTACAGGGACGAAACTGAGACAATTGAAACTAGAGGGACGAAATTGAGACAACCGTAAAACTAGAGGGATGACTACAAAAATTTGCCCAAAAATAAATAAATAAATAAAAAGAAAAGAATACCATGGGTAATATTTTTAATCATTCTTCCTAATTAGCAAAAAAAAAAACATGGAGACTTTTAAATATGGGATATAAGTATTTGTTAAGTGGAAGAACCGAACATTATTTCACACTATAATATTAAAAATACGAACATTATTTATACACATTACAATACAGAATAATAAAGAACCAAGGGCAACATAGTAAAAAATCAACTCATAATTCATTTTCATTACATATATCCCAAACACTACTCCAGTTGTAAAATGCATTCTGCATATATCATCCAAACACTCTACCAGATTCAAAAATACATTCTGACCATAATTCAAAAAGCTAAAAAGCCAAAAAGTAGGCTCTCAAACACCCTTAAAAGTGTGCCTTCTAGATCTTTATTGTATATCCCTCACATACTGCCCTAGCAAAATTCTTGACATTTTAAGGATATCACTGATTTTCAACTGACGTGACCCTTCTTCGAGACCATAGGTCCCAAAAATTACAATATACATGGAGAGAAACCTTGCTCTCTTGCGATGAAGCACATGGGTAAACGAGGAAGTTCCAGCAAGTTTAGCGGATAGTTATGTGATGTGTTTTGGTTTATGTTGAATGAGTATAATAAACTTTCATTTAGATGGGACTATTACTTGAAACTGTAAATCCCTTGCGAGTTCAGTTCATTTGATGTGTGCGTGCACCTCTGATGCTTACACTTATCTGATCATGTCCTTTGGTCTAACTTGGTACTTACTACTGAGCCATTTCCTATGCTGCAGATCCACGCCACCTGCATTGATTTTACCCTGCTAGCTACTTTTGCTCCTTTTTGGGTTTACAATGATATGACTGCTCGGAAATGGTAAGCTTTTAGTGACAAGTACATGTTATGCTGCTTCTTTTTTTCTTTTTTCTTTTTGCAAATTAAGATCTCATTGGGGATTTGTGAAGAATCATCTTTCACGTATTTGTTCTTTTGCAGGTATGACAAAGGCTCTTGGTTGGTTCCTGTGTCATTGATTCCATTCTTGGGTCCCAGTTTGTATCTTCTCCTGAGGCCTTCGTTACCGGCAGTTCCTGTTTCATTGAGCCCTACTTCTTCAGAAGAGAACTAGTATGTTAATTCTTTCTTTAGTTCTTGCTTCTGGGTTTTCATTTCTTAATCCAAAGAGGTAGCAAGGCAGTCATGCCCAAGCTGACCACGGCAGAAGATGAATAGGAAATTGTCAAATCCCATTCTTACACACACATATTAGCAATGAAATTTCAAGTAATACGTGCTTAGAAGCTCCTCCATTCTTCCCTTTCAGTGGATGTGGTTGCACAAAATGACAAGTAATTTACCTGAATTCTCTTTCAGTTAAACATTTATAATAAGATTCACAAAGCTTGCTATAATAAGATTCACAAAGCTTGCTATATGCCTAGAACAGTGAAAATTTGCTTCTGGTTTAGCCCTTCTTCTGTTTGGCCACACTGTTGGAAAAACTGATACACTTTTCATGCAAGTACACAACATATGTCCCTGTTATATTTTCTAGTTCTTTATTTCCTTCCATTCTTTTATGGGGTCAGTACCCTAGTTGGTCATCGAATAGTGAGAGCATCTTTACAAGGGTGTTTGGAATTTCGTCCCTTATCAATTCCTGGATGCATGTAATCCTCATTCTCTTGAGATTGTTACTCCTATAACTTATCTGCAAGAATTATCTGATATTGGTAGGACATGGGGGATATCTGTATAGGTAGTCTCCTCCTAAGTCTTAGCACGAAGTTTGGGTTGAAGTAGTTTGAGCTCTTCAATCATAAGATCTGCAAATTGATTGGCGGCTAATTTCTAAAGTCTCTTCACAACTTTCTGGGAAGATTCTATATATTCCACATTGCCCTTGAATATCTTGAATCATGTCTCCCCTTCTGTGGCATCCTCATATGCAAGTCCATAATGAGCCATCCATTGCTCTGCTTCCATAAACAGATGCATCTTGTGGAGAGCGAGATGTGGCTTGACCCAAAGTGAATAGTGAAACCAAGCAAATGTGTTGGTACTTGTTTGTGGAAGCCATTGTACTTACTAGCAGATGGGGTCTACGGTTTTTAGGAGATGAGAGGAACATGGTAATGATCAGCTTTGTATGGACCGAAATCTGTCCAACATTACTAAAGTTTGATTTTGTTTGGAAATCACTGCTCTACTACTTTCCTGATAACTTGCTCTGATACGGACGTGCCTGAATCAGCTGATTTGTTTGCGAACTCTTGCCTCCTTCATTCATATTTGCCTCCTCTTTACATATCTATTACTGCTATTTAGTTGTTGCTCAGTTGATGAATTTTTGTGGTCTGGGATTGAGACCTTTTGGAGTATATGCTCTCACCATGCCATTTTATTCATCCTGATAAGCGCTTCAGAAAGACAAAAACATTTGTTATGCAAGGCAGGGATTTCATTTTAATTTTTGACAAAATGGCCACATATTAAGAAGGGTTCGAGTGAGGGCTGTGCTTGTATTGAGTGGCACAGATCATAAATATAATTACTCTAAGCTTCTGAAAACTACAATCAGATATGCCCAGTTTATTTGAAAGCTAAAGATGGGCTATTAGACACACCTTCTCTTTGTCTGTCCTTATTCCATGGCCACCTGGTGTTCCGTTTCAGGTCTATGCATTGTTTCTCAGTCTCGGTAAGAGTGAAGAAATGATATGGATACTTGGTAAGTTCAGTAGCAAAAGAATTCCAGAATAGAGTGAGAAAGATTCCTTGGGCAGTCATTATTTAGTACATTGGAAAGAAAGAAATTACAGTTTTTGTAAGGCAGTGTTTGGTCAAGGATTTGTCTGACGGAAAAGAAAACGCAAGTTCGTTCTCAAAACACACTGAAGGTACATTTCCCACTCTTGTTACTCAATGAATCCCTCCACGAATCCTTGATCCGATCAAAGCCTAAAGGTATCCATAGAATCCTTCACCCTTTCAGCCTTAATGGATCCAAACACTCTCACTCCAGATCTGTCAAGGCCTCTGCGCTTTATGTCTTAGTTTCTAGGAATTGGTTTATTCCCCCTTTTTGTCATTGAGCATCAATATTCAATGGCAGTCTTGTTTTATGAGCGGAAAATGCCAATAGAGTTGTCTTAATATTGATTTTAGGGGGGGAAACATCGTTGAAGCCTTGTGACAACATCTGAACGAGTTTTCACCATGCAGTGAATATATTAGTGGTGCTTAGTTCAACAATGTGATGTTTGTGTTTGTCCCAAAACGCAAACCAGAAACAAAACCAACAATAATGATCTCAAACACCTGGTAGAAGCAACAGATGCACTGATGTCTCTATTCATCACAACTTCACAAGCGGAAAATATTGCATTTTTTTTTCTTTGATTGGAAATTGCATTTTTTTTTCTTTGATTAGAAATTGCATTAAGCCCATCAATTCTCGCTTGTAACTAGTTAATTCTCTATACAAAAAAAAAAAGACCACTTAATATGAAAACAATAGCAGATCAACCCAAAAAAACTTGAGGAAACATGGCGATAATCAGTGATGGAGTTTCAATGTGTTTAAAAACCATGACAATATACATAATCAGAAAGAAGGCATAACAGGGGCGACTGTGTAATTGATGAAAAGCGCTTCACTCGTATAGTTTCTGCAACTCATCTTTGAACTTGGCCTTCAGTTGTTCCCTCTTCAATTTGAGGGCAGCAGTAACCAATCCCGACTCGGGTGTCCAGGGGTCCGGCATCAACTTGATCTTTGATGGAATTTCAAACTTTTCTAGTTTTGCATCTTTCCCCACCTGCATATTACCATACACATGAATAAAGTGCTCAAAACTCATAACAAGGTCAATCTTTGACATCTAATTATACGAATAAAATTTAGTAGCTATTAGTATTTTGAGCCGTAAAATTCCTAACAAGCCCCCTTTCCAAGTATACCTGTTTTAGTAATCCAATAAAAAGAGTAAACTGTTATGGCAATGCATAGAGGCACACAGGTTACGGATGCATAAAGGTATATTGCAGAAGCAGAAATGGAAACGTAGATTCACCGTGGGATAATCAAGTTCAATAAGTTGTGTAGTTCAAAAAAGCTCGACAAGTCGAAGAAAAAAAAGACGGAATGTATACATAACAATAAGAGGTATTAGTGACGAAATGGTTGTAATGATGTACTAATTTTAGTAATAAATGACAGGCATCCTGTTTTATGGAGAACCCCAACCAACCAAATTGAGCCTTAGGCCTCAATAATTGGGGTCATCTATATGAATTTGTTTCTTCATCTTTTCTAAAACTCAATCCCGGGGAAAGAAAAAAAAAATTTACCCCATTGGTCTTTAAGATAAAATATTAGATGTCTGGACTTGTACTCCAAAGTCCAAACATAAGTCTGCATTTTCTGGTTGGTCAAAAAAAAAAGAAGTCAAAACATAAGTAGTAACGACAACACTTCTAATTTTATGAATCCACTGACAGTTGATATGTAAACTTGGCTACTATAATATTGCTACGAAATATCAGCCGTCAAACGTAAAAGGAAACAAACCTTCGAAAGAGATTGCTGGATCTCTTTTACAGCTTCCACTTTGTTACACAAATCGGGAAAACCTTCGTAACTGATGCCAGATTCTTTGGCCCATTTCTCAAGGGCCTGCTTTATGGGGACGACTAGAGCTACACAGAAGTTGTGGAAAGGATCTACATATACCATGATATTGTCTACATAGTTGTTTGTCATCAAAGCTGCTTCAACCTACAGTAAAGCATGATAAAGGCATAAAGCACAGGGCCGAAAACCGCAAACAACCAATCGAATAAAAACGAAAGATAAGGTAAATCGACAGTTAATTGGGGGCAATTGTTTGCACACCTTGCCAAGGGAGACGTACTCTCCATGTTGAAGTTTGACTATATCCTTCTTTCTGTCAATAACTTCAAGGCATCCATCAGGGTGAAATCGTCCAATGTCACCAGTATAGAACCAGTGCATGCCCTTCTCATCAACCTGTATTCAAAAAGAGGATTAGAGGCATGCAGTTTCAAGATTGCAGTCATGGCGTCTGCAGTCTGAAGTACTTACCTTGAACACCTCTTTTGTTTTTGCTTCATTGTTGAAGTACCCAGCAGTGACAGTAGCGCCTCCTACTACAACCTCTCCTCGAGGCATTGGGGTGTCAGATGTCGTGTACCCACCTTCTTCCCAAGAAACAAGCTGCAATGAAGTGAAATGTATCTTTTTAAAAGGTTGTTCTGCGGAGGTTTGAAGGGATAGCCATAATAGGCTGGGGAGTAAGGTCAAATTCTTGTACTTCCTATCCAGGATTTTAAGAAAGACCTTTAAAACCGCGAGCAAGACTATAAGCGTATGCGATAATGTTACATGTGGATGTGGATGGAACTTGACATGGGAACACATAGGACCTGAAATCTAAAATACAGTTTTTTTTTACGAGTGCTTTAAACAAATAGTTACAGTGTGTATCAAAAGTTTCATGGTGATGATTCATGGCACACTGCCAACTTACGGGTTCAATTGTTATGGAAAACACATATACACGTATGGAAAACACATATACACGTATCCACACCCCTCTCCTTTCTCTCGATTCTCCCTCAGTAAATTATGAAGCATTATTATTACAATGATTCAACCATAACATGCTGCCATTGTGGTATTAGAAAGGCTGACAAGATATACAAGCAGATACATACAATGGCTATCGTCTCTATGAGGACTGTCACATTACAGTACTTGTGACTAGCCAACCATGAAAGTAGGTGTGAATTGAGAATCTTATCCAATAGACACATGCTAGTTTTTGCGTGATTAGTAAGCAGCCCTTTAAAACGTATGACGACACGATAATGGTCGCAGAAATCAGAGTACAGTGTACACTTGTGCTCTTGTAACCAGGTTTCCAATACTTCACCTCTATCAATGACTAGTCCACATAACTACCACTAGCGTTACTAGCGTACTGCATTAAACTTTCATTTCCAGGAGTTACCTACTCTTGATATTCAGTTTTTTGACAACGGTACAAACTCCAATTGACATAAACCCTAAATCGAGGAAAAGATTGTAGTTTTCTATCCTAAAAAATGCATCCTTTCTGACCGACAGAACATGAAGTACCTTGATGTAGCAACAAGGAAGTGGCGGACCAACACGCCCAACTGAAGTGTCATCCGCCTCGCTAAAAGCAGCTCCAGCACACGTTTCTGTGAGGCCATATCCTTGACCAATAGGAGCCCTGAGTAAATATCATGCACCACAAAACCAACAATAAATGCACAGTCAAAAAAACAATAAATGCATGTGTCCCTAAACTAAATAGAACACTTGTATGTGTTTATGTATATTAGCAAGCTATACAGAAAAAAACATAAGACTCAGATCTTGAATAGCTTGATATGCATTATTAGTCTCATTTCCTAACAGCTTGAGCTTTGGGACTACTGGTAACTTAGTAGTGTGACAAGGGTAATGCATGCCCTGAAAATGCTTGTTTGTTCCTTAGGTGTCCCTCCTTACGTTTCTAGTTATTCCCCTTTTCTTTTTTATGCATCTTTTTTCAAGTCCAACTAGAGATCTTACTGTTAGCCATGTTTTACACCACGATAGTGAGAATCAAACTTAAGTATGATGGTCCTTCACTTCAATCTCCAGCATTCCAACCATCACTTGTAATTATCCACAAGAAGACAATCAACTAGTTTACCTTTGAGCCATCAATTCCTAGTGTTCAAGATTCACTCTGAAAATAATGTGACCAGCCAGCAAAGGTTTAAAAACAAACATCATCTGACATCACCATGTTGGACAAAACCGAGGAAATCCAAGACATCATGCAAAATCCTCTGTAGCACCACAATGTTCCAACTTCTTAACCTACCGAGGAAATCCAGATATCATGCAAAACCTTCTGCAGCACCACAAAATTACAACTCCCGACTCTTTGCATATAGGCATGATGCATCTTCACCTGTCTCTTTATAAATGGAGATTCTGCAGTTTGTTTACGAACTAAACCATACAACTTAGTCGACATCTTTTTTCTACCCTGGTGACTTCAACTATCACAGAAGAGTGACTAACTTCTTTAACACTGTTCTTAGACTCCAAGACCTCCTCATAATGGCATATGGTACAACACATTGTCCTGGCATGACATCAGAAATTCAGACAACAAAAGAATACAGGAGATAGGATTCCGTTAGACTGAGCTCCTAATAGCTTGACTAAAGTTAAGGCTCACAAAATGATCCTCAAAGTTATCTGTCTCAAGCGTTTCATCTTGATCAACAAACTAACTATATTAGGAGAGAGGACCAACAAATGATTCAATCTCATGACTCATACAAGAAGTGAAGAAACTTCCAGAAGTGTCAGCGTAGCACATTTTGTTCCTACTACCGGGAAGGCGATTCAGGAAAATGGGTTATTCTATTGGATTTGTATCAATTTATGGCAGAACAGTTACCCCATGCAGATGTTGATAAATCGTTGTGTATCACCGGATAGAGGAGCTCCACCACAAAGCATCATCCGGATGTTCCCCCCAAGTACAGAACGTATCTTTTTGAAAATGATGACATCCCAGAGTAATCTCTCTACTCCCCAGGCTCCAAGCCAGCTGCCTTCTATAGCAGCCAGCTGACGCTTGTATCCAAAACTGAAAAGTTTCTTAGCAAAACCTCCCTTTTCCTCAACCTGCGATTATAACAAAAAAAAAAAGGAGAGCTAATTCATCATCATATATATCCAATACAGGAAAATGCACCAAAGTAATGCAGTAACTATTAAAGATGAAAGAATAAATTGTCATTCCTGCTCAAACCTTCTTTGAAACTCCATCTCGAACACGATCTAAAATTGCTGGAACTGCAGTCATAAGTGTGGGCCCTAACGCAGATGCATCTCCCTTGGTTCCCTTCTTGATTTTGTTAGAAGTGTCTGTTAATGTCATTGCCGAACCATAACCAATGGCAACACCTGCAGCAGTCATGACAATCTGCACGACCACAATGTTTCAACAATTGCATTAGTAATCACTATTCATCCCACGAAACAAAAGTTCATGCATGATAGTACCTCAGCCTCCAATTCAAAAACATGAGCCAGAGGCAAGTATGCCAAGAAAACATCATTGCTTCCCAGGTTTGGAATCACTGGCATAACTGCAGCAGCAGTGGCTACAAGGTTACCGTGGGTCATCATAACTCCCTGCATCACCACAATAAAATTATACGCTAGAGTTCTGGCATTGGTAGAACAAAGGGACAACACATGCTCACAACATTTAAAAAAGACCGTGAACTAACAGTTAGATCATACCTTTGGTAGACCTGTACTACCACTTGTATACATGATAACTGCAATATCCTTCTTGATAGGTAGTCTTGGAAGAACAGGACTTCTTTTCCCCGATTTTTCCACCTCAGAAAAAGGAGTAACCTTCCAAGTGCTCAGATTTCCAGATGAGTTTAAGTCCCCTCCAGTGTCATCATCTTCAAAATAAATGATGTTCTTTAGAGTTTCTAGGCTCGAGCTTATTGCAGCCAACTTCTTCAATTGCTTAGAATCGCAAATCACAGTTGATACTTGGGTCTGCAGGATTTATGCAATAAGTCAATATTATAACATTGCAAGTACAATAGCATCTGCCAGCAAGCCGTCTAAATTCTCTCCTAATAGCAAGGAAATGGGGATGGGTTCAAGAATGGCTCCATGAACATTTGTCTTCCTACCTCATTGAGTGAGTGGATCAGGGCACCCTCGCCTAGAGAAGCATAAATTGTAATTATCGTAATGTTCTGCCGGAAGCAACCCTGAAACATGAATACGAGTGTCATCTCCTCCCCAGTAAAACATATAAGTGGAAATTGTACGAGGAGATGATTGGCAAGGTAACCTGAAAGGCAAGTAACCACTCCGCCCGAGTCTCAGAGAAAATGGCAACACGAGTATCCACATCATGACCTAAATTCACAATTCCTGATGCAAAATTGCAAGTGCGTTCAAAGGCCTGCTCATATGTCTCCCATTGATATTCTCCTAGGTGTAGCTTCTCAAACTTCCTGCCATCACTTGCAGTAACAAAGTCCCTACTAATTAGCTTTCTCGTTCCAAGAAATCGTTCCCTTGAATGCTTCTTACAAGACTGCTCAAAAAGAGCTGCCACAGTAGTGGCTCCTTCCCAAGGAACTTCAACCAATTTGGCGAATCTAGAATTGCGCATTGCAAAACCAGCCTCACCACCAACCTGTACAGGAACCCCTCTCTGTTTCGCCTTTTTCTTCCCCACAAGTATCACAGACAGAAAAAAAGGCACGGCTATGGCTACAAGGACAGCACCAACCATTCCATATGAGCCTTGGCCTTTGAAAATAGAAGAATAGACGCGGTCATCCATTTTTTCCATCATCGGTGAGTTTGTAATACTTCCCTCAGATTCCCCTATTGAATATGACTATATCTGAAAACTAGCATTCCTCTTTTGAAACAGACACGCTCCTGAGATGGATTTGAAGAAATACTGTAATTCAATACCATCAATGATGATCTACGCATGAAAAAAGATAGTTGTGTTTGAATATTACATCATTTGAAAGAAACTACTAACCAACCTCCCACTTTTAGTTCGATGATTAGCAGAAACTCAGTCATGGAATGAAATTGGACTTGGGACCTTAGAATGCTAAATTAATTTGTTGTAGACTTGTTTTTTACCTTTTTCTTCACGCCTAAACTTTAGATAGGCAATTTTATGAGCTAAAGTGGAAGTCAGTGCAAACTTATAATGCACTAAATCTGGTAAACGAACAGTGGGGGTTGAAAGAATCAATTTTTTGTTATTAGTATTCTCTTTCGGTGTTTTCTTTTCTCTTTTTTTTTCTGCTCTAATTATGATCAGATAAGACTGCCTTCCTAGTACAGCTATCATTTTGTGGAACCATAAAATCAGAAGATGCATCCATGAGAAATTATTGGCACTTGATCGTGTGCATGAACAACCTATTTATCCTGGTCATATACATCATGATGAATCTAACCAGACCTACATTACCTTCACTCATTGAGAAACTACCAAAAAAAAAAAATATTTCAAAAGCAATTAAGCAGATAAAGAAAGAAAGAAGTAACAATACAAACTTATTTATATCTCATCGAATTAAATTAGATTTCTTACTTGTCTGTTTTTGCCATTTCCTTGTACTACAAAACTGACATGGTGTATATATATATATAGTAGTATATAGATTTTTTAACTCAGATGCCTAGACCAGCTTACACACACCTCAACTAATCATAGGTCCAATCCCACCATCCCCCAGAGGAAGTCCAATTAAAGCCACAACAAAGCCATGTATGAACTGGCCATAAAGGAGGCGATAGCACATGAGAGATTTTGAACCTGAGACCTTAGGATGGAGCAAACGCCCAAGTCCACCACGCCAACCCCTTGGGGTTCTAGCATGGTATGCTTCAAACTCAAAATCCCAAAAAGTATGAACTCCTCATTCACTTACACCCGGTTCTAGTTGTAAGAGAGCGGGAAAAGAAACTAAGCAAAGAGATAAGAAGACAAACAACCATGTCGTAAAACATGCAAATCGATTCGCATTTTTGCGTCGAATTTCACCAGTTACCGCGATAATTCATCATCACAGGGATATTAATATATTATGTTCAGCAACACACAAAAAAATACTACTTGGCAACTAAGACGTGATCGCGATCACGAATTCACCACGACGATCAAGCCAAACCGAAACAAAAAAAAAAGTCTCATCATCCAGAAACCCGTTCTAAGCCCTAGGAATCACGCTACAGTAAACTCACCACGCAACAACCAAATCAGCTATATAAACAAACTCCCACATAAGAAAAGAAACTGAAAACGAAAAATGGCGCCGTTTCCTTTCTACGGAAAAGAATTGTTCGAGAAATCATTCTGTCGATGAATGAATCGAATTTCGTTACAAGGTCAAAGATCGGATCGTTTACCTGGAGAGAGAGAGAGAGAGAGAGAGAAGGAGCAATGTTGGCGTGCGAAGTATAACTGTATTTGTTGAAGAATCGAGAAGAATACTCGTATATATACGGGGGGACAGGATTGGTCGACGAGATTTGAAAACGGGCCACTTGGACGTTTTTCTTTGATCGTCAAGGACGTTATTGACTACGACTTTCGAGCTGGAATGAGGAGGGGCCGTTTCGGTATTACGTTTCCGACAGTATAACTGATGTCTTAACTTCCGTATACGTATACGGGATACGAGTGGTGGGCTTGGTAGAAATGGCACGTGTTGGCTTGCCTTGAGGAGTCAACACAAAACCAAATTAGTTAATTTATTAAAATTTGTAATTTTGCAAATCAGATAAAAGATTCAGATCACCAATAAATGAACGGAGGGACCCGTAATGATGGTGGTAGAAAAGTGACAAGTGAAAACTAGGGGTATGCACGGGTCGGACGGGTCGGGTTCGGTTCCTAATCCGAACTGAAGGAGTGGGGGTAACTGTCCGCGTGCCCGATTTTTTGGTCGGGTCGGGTCGGGTCCGACCAAAACCAAAGTAAACTATATGAATTTATTGCCGTTTTGGTCGGGTCAGGTAAGGAAAAACAGCACCCCGAACCGAAAACTGATTTTTTTGGAAAAATGTTCCCGACCGAACCACATGTTCGGGCCCCGCCCGAAACCCTTCGAGTCAGGTCGGGTCCGTCGGGGCTCGATTTTTTTGCACACCCCTACTGAAAACCCATAGTTTCTGTTGCCGGCAAAAGTAATTTTATCTCAAATACTCTAGAAAACATTAAACCCAAATGAAAAAGGGTAAAATATGAACATATGCTGCTACGCTCTTTTTTGGCTCCGTTCCGCTAAGGTTCATATTTTTTAAGTACTTATTTTTTGAATTTTCGCTTTACAAAATATGTCATTCTCTCACAATATATCGCATTTAATTGCCATACAAAATGTGTTGACTTGGTCCTCCCAATTGTGTGTAGAGGATTATTTCCCCTTAGTGTCGGCAGTGGCTTGGCCGCTTGGCCACTAGTGTCGGCAACCTTCGTGTAGCCATTAGCTTTGATTGAAGCCTTGACCGATGGCTGTTTCCAAAATGGAGGAAGGAGGTCTGGTAGAGGCGATTGTCAACAGTAAGAATTTTAAAAAAATATAATTATTATATATTAAAAAATAAAATTATTCTCAACTTATATAAACTCGTCATTGTTAGATTTTTTTACTTATTTTTTTGCTATATGCTATACTAGTTCTAAATTCTAAAATTTTTTTTTTAAAGAAAGGAGACTCAAAATAGTACTAAAGTGAAATAATATAAAGGATGAGGTCTAATTAAAAAAAAAACTCCACACTTTAACATAAAATAGCTCAATCTAAAAAATTAAACAAGTTAACCAAAATAGTCGGCGCTGCGCACGACTCAGCAGTAGTGGATTTCTCGTTTAGTGGACTTCCAGATTTCCAAATTTCCAATTTCAGCACGGTGTAAAAAATCATTTATTGTTAGGCATTTTGTGTGAATTTCTCAAACTTCATTGGGGAAAGGTCAATTTTCTTCAATTTTTGAATATTCAATTGAAGTTAGAGAAATTATTGAATGTTTTGAATCCCTTATTGAGCAATAGATGTAACAACTCGCGTCAGCTCACCTGCTAACCCTTAGCCTAATCACATGACTCAAAAGGTTAACCTCAAGTTAATAGTAGTTGGTCGACCTCTACTTATATACCATGTTACTTTTCATCTCATGGCTGATGTGGAATTGTTGCCCATTCTTGGGCTCTCACATATTTGCACTATATGAAAGAAATATAGTAATTTATTGATTTGTGTAAACTAATGCGGTATGTAATCATGGTCAAGAAAATAAATTGACTTGTTCTTTAAGAAAAGAAGTGTTGAACAAAGTGTTTGAACACATATTGCAATGCATATTTTTATTTTTTTCAACTCATCTGCTAACCCTAAGCCTAATCACGTGACTCAAAATGTTAACCTCAAGTTAATAGTAGCTGGTTGACCTTTACTTATAGTACCATATTACTTTTCATCTCATGGCCGATGTGGAATTGTTGCCCATTCTTGGGCTCTCACATATTTGAACTATAAGACAAAGTTATGGTACACAGGGTATACCGTATTACTAAATTATGACAATTTGTGATTTTCATTATGATAATTTTTGGCTTTCTAATGCATATTTTTTATGCTAGTTACGACTTCTACTTTAAAATTTACCTGTTGAACAGGTCATTAGCAAGTTACCTATAGTTAAAAAATATTGTTATTATGTAACCATAATTATTTATACCAGAAACCATAATACTTGTTCCCAACCAAATATACGTGTACAATATCACAAATTAAATAATGTTATCCACAAATATTATAACAACATCATAAATTGGCATTATCTTACCACAATGAGTCGTACCAAAAATTCTTTGACACGTATGATATTCCGTAACAAAATCAAAATATGTCGTATCAGAATCAACAATTGTTATACCCAAACAAAATACATGTGTAAAATACCACAAATTCAGTAAAATAACCAAATTTGTTATGACAACATCTAAAATTGTCATTTTTTTACCACAACGCGTCGTATCAAAAGAAAACATATTTAAATACTACAAATTATATAACAACCCATAATTGTTATGACAATACCATAATTTGGCATTTTCATGCCTACAACTGTCATAGCAAAGGAAATTGATTAAAATATTCCGTAACAAGACCAAATTACCACAAATTTAGTAATATAACCAAATTTGTTATGACAACACCATAAATTGACGTTTTCATACCCACAACGTGTCGTATAAAAAAATTCAATCGGAATGTTCAATTAACGATAGTTATAATTAGCAAAATATAATACCGCAAATTTAGTAATATAACCAAATTTGTTATGACAATACCATAAATTGACATTTTCATACTCACAACGTGTCGTATGAAAAAAATTCAATCGGAATGTTCAATTAACGATAATTATAATCGACAAAATACCGTACTAAACATCATTAGTGAGTATAATTTTAGAATGATCGATCATAATTGTTAGAATATTAAGTCATGCGATATTCAGCATTGTCACCAAAATTAGATATCGACAACTGCGTAATTGAAAAAATTTAATGTATCCAGATACAAGAATGAAGTTGATCGCTTATCATTAGACCCTTAATCAGACAAAAAAAATCCTTATATTATTGAATTCGGGTGCCGATGAAAGGGCTTTCTAAACCCTATCAAACCAAAAAATTACATGGATTATTTAATCAACAAATATAACGAAATAATGGTTTTGATCGTCATTGTTGTGTCGCGGTTGCAAGTTAACCGTACATTCAGTTACAACAGAGAAATTGGTTTTATATCAAGTATATTGAATGCACAATTCTAATGTTCTTTTGATACGACACATTGTGGCATGCCAATTTTTTGTGTTGTCATAACAATTATGGTTATGTTATATAATTTGTAGTATTTTACAAATGAGGGAGAGGGAGAGAGAGTAAGAAAGAGAGAATAGCCTATTACCTGCTAAGCCATTTTTTTATTTTATTAATTGATTTAATAAATGGATGGTCCAGATTATTCACTTTTAAATCCAATGGTTTAAAATCATGGTGCGCATGGTACACCCCCTAATAAAGGGTGTGTACCATAGGACTACCCTGCACTATATGAAAGAAATATAGTAATTTATTGATTTGTGTAAACTAATGCGTTATGTAATCATGGTCAAGAAAATAATTGACTCGTTCTTTAAGAAAAGAAGTGTTGAACAAAGTGTTTGAACACATATTGCAATGCATATTTTTATTTTTTTAGTATACATTTTGTCACTGCTAGAGTAAAATCCTAGCTCCGTCCCTCGCACTTTCCCTATATATGAATGTGTATGTGCAGAGGTGAGGAGTGGAGAGCCAGGCAAACCATCTGTAATCTCAGAGAGTGAGATCTGAGAGGCTAGCAACAATGTAATCAAAGAGAATGCAGTGAGCACCAAAAAGAGAGTGTGGTGAGTTAGGAGAAAACTCCACTTGTATAACTTGTCTCAATTCATAGTGAGATTGCTCTGATTCCTTTGTGGATGCATCTGATTTTAGAGAACCACGTATATCCTGTGTGTTTGTGTGTGTTTCGTGTATGTTTGGTTTTCATCCTAGAGGCACAACAAAATGCATACACAAGATTTTGAAGGAATTAATTTGTCAATTTATTAGGAAATTAAAAACAGTCAAAAAAATAACACTTTTTTTGTTTACAAAAACAAAATTCCAATGGGAGCAGGCCCCACGAAGCCTTGGTTGGCTGAGCCTCAAGTTCCCAATCATGAAAATGGCCATACGTGGGTTTTCGAACCTACAAGAATTAGTGATTTTAGAATGAATTTAAAAATGTTATCCAATCGTTAATTATATGATTTTAGGAAGTTGTTCATGGAGGTTATTCTCCATATTTCACAATCATAATCTATATTATAAAAACAAAACGGTTTTTGTTTACCAATCAAGCATGAGCACCTCTACAGCCATCCAGTCACCTTTAAGATAAGATCGTAGCTGTTTGATTATTCTTCCCTTAACAGTATACAAAAGAATTTTTGCATGTATATTAACCGAAACTAATGAATACAGTAATATATGCTCGGGAATTTGACTTCCAAACATTGATTGCCTCTTAATTTACCCATACACTAATGTTTCCTTATCTATATCTCCTTTTCAGAAGACTGTCTTATGAATTTTCCAATTTTTAGTTGGCTTCATAAATAGAAAAACATCTCAAAATTATAACTAACTCTATGTGTAGATTAATTTGACGGGTAAAACACACGGGTACAAAAAAAAAATTATGTATGTTGAGACTATATTAGATTTCGACGTGTCTTTTGACATAGGCATCCTTTAGTTTCACATAACTTTACTTATTCATTCTCTTTGCAAAGAATGTTCTTAATTTGTATCCTTTATTTGCACTCTTTTTTATCGTTAAAACTTATTGTCAAATTCAGTTTTATTATTTCAACATTTGTTACACATGAGGATAGTTCACATCTGCATGTAAATTAATTTATGTGTTAAGTATGTACGCGTGGGACGCGGGGGCTCTGATGTTCATGGGAGGCAGCAGCCCCTACCCACCCCTCAAAACGGCAACGTTTTGGGAGAAAAGCACTTGCTCTCTTTATTTTGCAATCCTATGGCGCAGACACGTGATTATGAGTGTCTTATCGACAAAATTTAACTAAGTCTAAAAAAATTAAGTGTTCCAATTTTCAATCCGTTTGATCGAGTGCAAAGATCTAATTATTCTGATCATATTATTTTAAAGGGTCATAATTAAATTTTGTCTCTAGAGCTCTCGTAATTAAGTTTCTGCTCCACAGGGTCCTAAATAAAGAGCAGATAGATACTTAATTATGAGAGGCCTAGAGACAAAAATTAATTATGACTCTTTAGAATAATATGACCTGAATAATAAGATCTTTGCATTGGTTAAAACGGATTGAAGATTGAGCACTTAATTTTTTTTAGATTGTTTATATATTAAAAAATATGATTAAAAAATTAAGTGCTCCATTTTTAAATCTGTTTGAACCGATGCAAAGATCTTATTATTTTGATCATATTATTCTAAAGAGACATAATTAAATTTTATTTCTAGGACTCTCGTAATTAAATTTCTGCTCTATAGAATTACAAATAAGGATGACAAGAGTTTTTTCTTCCTCTAAAAAATGTTGTCGTTCAAGGGCTAGGTAGGGGCTACTTCCTCCCATGGACAGCAGAGCCCATGTGTCCCCGTAGGTGTGTGGAGCGTTGAACCGGTGGTATGAGCCTAAAGACTTAAGGGTTGCCTCTCTTTAAAGAGTTTAGGTTTGATTTTCCTTGTCAGCTACATTGGGAATGCGTCACCTCACGTGTAAGCGTGGCAAAGGCGTGAAAGATACTATAGAAATTAGTCCCAGATTTGCGTAATCTGGCCCTGCACACGTATCCCCATAAGTTGCTGCTTGATTGGGTGATGTAGGTTCTGGAAGTAGAACACGTATCCGAAACTTATGGGTATACGTGAGTGGCCATACGAAGCCTGTATTACAATATACAGGTGTTCTTTTGACAATATGCTGGGTCAGCTCACAAGTGGTTTCCTAAAGATTGAGTAATCTAACTATGTAGTTTCAAAAAAGTAATCTATGTTTTGGAGTGATTTTGACACTTTTCAAATTGATAACCGTATTTCCAAAGAAAAATGTCGAAAATAATCAATTCCATATAAAGTACTAATTATAGAACCTACAAGTACTGGAAGAGTTGTAGAGAGAGGTATACCTACAAGTACTAATTGAAAACCGCACTCCCAATGAAAAATGTCAAAAATAATCAATTCCATATAAAGTACTAATTATAGAACCTACAGGTACTGGAAGAGTTGTAGAGAGAGGTATGCCTACAAGTACTAATTGATAACCGCACTCCCAATGAGAAATGTCAAAAATAATCAATTCCATATAAAGTACTAATTATAGAACCTACGGGTACTGGAAGAGTTGTAGAGAGAGGTACACCTACAAGTACTATTATCCGCTTCACTGTAATCAAAGGATTTGTAGAATAGCTGTGTTCTGGATAATCTATATAATAAAACAGAGCTATGTTTGAATCCAAAAGACAACCAACGCTCCAGATTTATCCCTCTGCGTAAATCTAGACCGTTGGCTTATATGGGTAGAATCATGAATAACCCATTCTCTCTTCCTCTCCCTTTTCTTAATTTTTCGTATGTTAGCTAACTCCTTAAAATGTGGGATAACTTTCCAAACAACGTAATTTGTGGAATCCATTAATTAAGGCATAATTTGTGGGATCCTATTAATTAAGACATAATTTATACTCACGTTTTAAGTATAAGGCATATATACAAAAACATTTCCGTTTTCAAATCAATTGAAACAATTTGACCGTATACCTATCTCTATTTGTGGGATAGCACAGGCTGACCAATACACAAATTACAAACATTTCTTTTTTAAACCAATTGAAGCAATTCGACAATCGGAAATCGCCAAAAGGATGGAAAATTTTTGGAAGTTACCTCTCTACTAAAATTATAGAACCAAAAGTATTTCACCCCTCCTCTTGCTCTCTCTCCTCGACGTGTCTACCACCAATGCCACTACTTCAACCCATTCCAGGTTAGTTGGTTATTTACACTACTGCTTCCGATTCTATTCTTCTGCGTTTGTTTGTTTGTTTTCGGCAAGTATCTTCGTTTTATTGTGTCCCATTTACAAGATGAATAGTGAGAATATTAATCCTAACATTGCCCGACGCAATCGAAAGTTTAAAATCATGATTATTTAATCTTAATCACGAGTATATACAACCTGTGCTATATACGCAGGGAGAGTGTGAAAATATGAACAATAAAAAAAATTAAATACGAATTAGTTTTTTTTTTTCTTTAGTGTATGAGAAATAACAATGATGTGGAAACTGCATATTTGTTCTTTTTATTACCGATCTTATTCCCTTAGTTTTTCTTTTCCTTTTATCATGATTTATGCTTCATTCCAGGTTTCTTGACATGAGTTTGTAAGGAAGATTGGTGGGTTTTGTTTATCGCATTGTAGTGTCAATGCTCATGGTGGTTTGCTGAGTTTCGTATATTTTGATGGTTTGATCTAGCTGATTTTTTTTTTCCTTTTAGAACGGCTAAGTTTTTCTTATGCTCATTTTCTACTATTTTTGCTTTGTCGATTGCTACACTTTAATCATGCTATGTAGAAGGAATGATGCTACCTTATCCCCTTTTGTTGGATTACAATGGACAACATTTATGGGTTTCTTCATTTGTGGGTCTTGGATTGAGTACATAAAAAAATCATATTACTAACCCATCTAATAACCTATGGTATTGTTTCAATAGATAAATCTATATTACTCCTTATACCTCCTTACAAGGGCCCTAACATGTACTGTATGTAATAACCAATATTCTAGAGAAAATTATTCTTTTGAGGACCAAGCCCAACCAAATTCACGCAACAAATTTATAACACATCAACGCAATTATATTTTGGTAACACAATAATTTAATTATATTGGGTTCTTCTACTCTTAACAAAATCCAATTTATGTTGTAGCTTGATGTGTTTTATTTTAGCAAAAGCTAGAGATGTCTCTAGCATATGATTCTGGCATTAAGCAGGTAACTCATCAGCACACTTTTGTCGGGATACATTCGTTAATTTGTCATTGGTATCTTGTTTAATTAGGTCAGAGGATTTCACATGACTCTGTGTTTTATAGCAACAACGGGTAAGTGGTAACAACAGGTGGGGCATCCAAGTATTTGTTAGAAACTGAAATATTTCTTTTTGTCACCATTTCGCATGATTAAAGGGGAGTGCACACCATTTTTCTCATGGAAGTTTGACTGTACGTATAAGATCCTTGAAACACACACAAACAACAAGATATATACATGGTTCCTTTAAACTTCATTTTGTTTTATCTTTTTTAGATCCTTAAGGAATTGGTGGAGCATTAATTAGGGAAAAGTAGTTTTCAATGTCCAAATTTCTCATTGTTCGGTTGCAGGTACCTCTCCTAAAATCTCATTATATCGTCTCCTGTTTTTATGACCCTGTGGAAAAGGAACAAAAGTTGTAAGATGTGGCATTTATTGAGTCTATAATCGATACACAGGTAGTAGGAAATGGAGAAAGAAATGTTGTGGACACCACTGAATAGGTAAGTCATTCAATTAAGTTGTTTGAGAGGTAGATGTGAATTTTACTTCTAATTTTTGATAGTTTGCTTTGGTTTCTTTTACCCTTACGCTATTACCATTGGTTTTCCTCTTAAATATATCTATTTGTCTAAAAAAATAAAAATAAAAAATAAAATAGAATTTGACCTTATTTCCCAAAAGTATAGAAATTATTATGAAATCAACTGATGAAGAATTGAAAAATCTATGGACACCATCGAACATAATTCCCGAAGTTGTGAATGGGAAAGCTATGGACGCCATTGAAATCAAGTGCTATATTGACTTTTATATGGCATCGATCATTACTTTATTGTTTTAGCTTTGAGTACAACTCGATAAATGATTCTATTCTCTACTCTCTTTTGGGCACAATTTGAGGAAAATTTTGCTTTAGAGTTTTGTGTCTTGAAAATATAGAAGGATAAAATTCAGCTTCAAAAGTTTACATGTTCTTGGTTAAATCAATGTGCCTCTGTGTCTATTTCTTTTAGGTGTGAACCGAATACTCTTTTGATGGTGAGATTTGATTTCAAGTTCTAGGAATTCATGTTAATTCGAGTTCTCTCATAATTTTATTTGAATCACTTCTAGGCATGATTAAGTGGTAGAGGTCTGGCCTTGAATACTTTTCGAGGGTATGCTTCCACTTCTATTTTTTAAAAATTGGGTGTACTATCTGCTCTAATAAGATGCTATTTGCGTTGGAAGCTAATATGTCTGTTGCTTTCTTACAAAGCTTTGGTTTGACTCTGATAGGATGAAATTTCACGGATGGAAGGCTGGAGTTATTTTACCGTTGAAAGCAGCTTTGTAGGAGTCTTGAAGATAGACAAAGCTTCATAGTGAATGTAGTTGTTTATTAAAAAAAATATAACTATTATTATGCAGTTGGGAATCTACAACTTATGGATTCAACTATACTGTGGAGTACAATTGGTTAGTTCTCTATGTTGATGATGTTATAGGTATGTTTGTTAGTTCTTTATGTTGTGTTACTCTAATGGGTGGATGATTTATATGGTTGACCAATTTTTATTTTTCTTCTTCTATTCTTAAACAGAAATACTAAAGTTCTAGCAAAAGGGATTAGAAAATTATTTGTTCTTTATTTGCTGATTTAAGTTAAACAGGTCAATGTATATGCTTAGGTTATTGTTTTTTGCATAGTTGGATTCATTGAATAGGAGTTGATATATTGCATGTGAGTTCATAATTTATTTGCATGTGCTGATCGTTTGAGCAGTGCCTTCAGGCACGGGCATTCGCTAGTCCAAAAATATGATGGACCCAACAGGAAAATAGGGGAGATAAATGATCCAAATGAGCCGAGCATGTAATTGATCAAGCTTGATTTGAAAACGTAACGAGCTTCAAAAGTAAGTTTGAGCTTTAACTTTTTATGAGGCAAGCCAATCTCAAACGAGCTTCAATCAAGCCAAACACGAGTTGATCTCAAGCAGCTTAAATCTTTTTTACATCATAAGCCGAAAGGGCCAAGTAGCACCTTGTTCAAGTTCGGTTCAATAACTTGACAAGCTTCCAAAAAAAAAAATATTGAGCTTAGTTTGCTTACATAACAAGTCGATCCTAAACAAGCTTTTAATGAAAGAATACGAGCTCGAACTCCGTTTAGCAACCCTAACTAAAATGTCTTGGCCACATCATTTTGGTAAAGGTCTTCCCACAAATATTTCCGTGAGAAAGTGCAATTCTATTTGCACGAGCCTAACAGCCCAATCCACCCAGGGAGTGCAGATACATCTGGAACCAAAACCAAGCACATGAACCAAAACTACAAAAGAAAACACCCCATTTGATTAGTCGTCAACTTCACCCATCTAAACATTCAATCTACTCACATTCACCGGCTCAAACCAAAAGAAGCACCACATGATGGTCCAAACAAGCTTTCATGCCACCGGCTCCGTCCCATCGAGATATAAATCGGAGTCTCACCCTCGCTATCCGAACTCACAACAAAAACAACCATCCAATTTCAAGACAACCTTTCATTTTGCATTTCTTTGGCTGGCGATTCAATTCATGGATCCTAAGTTCATGTTGATGCTCCTTTTGCTCGCAGCCTGTGTTGTCTACTCTACCAATGCAGCTGGCAATCGCGCCTTGCTCTCCGCTCCCGATCCTGTTGCTGTATTCGCCGCACCCGATCATGACCTTGCAGGATATCATGCCACTGCCGAGAAGGCCTTCCTCGCTGGACCGAGACTCCCCCCAATTGAGGAGTGCGTAACTTCTCCCCCGCCCATAGATAGGCACTTCATAACAACTTCCCCACCCGATGACGTAGATTCCACCAAGAAGGCCCTTTGCGCTGGCCCGATTCTCCCCCCTATCGAGGAGGTAACTTCTCCCCCACCCAACCATAGGCACTTCTTTATAACACCTTACCCACCCGACAATATCGATTCCACCAAGCATTAATAAGTTTTGAGTTAGTATCACACCGGAATAAGATCCAAGAAGTTTGCTTCTTTCAGGAAAAAAATAAAAGCTTGTGCGGCAATCACATCCAAGCCATAACAATAAAGCCCAATGTCGAATGTAATACATAGGCAAATAGCCTATCGGTGAAATGAGAGTCGTGTTCTTATTCATCAATAAATTCTGGAAGAAATAGAGTAATCTCTACCCTATACTTCAGCAGGCATTCTTCACTACTATGCCTTCATTTTTATTCTTTCTTTCTTCCGGGATAACATGGTTTCGTGCTTCAATATTTTATGTACGGTGATAACTTTAAACAAGCTTATCATTACAAGATCATCTAGAGGGAAATTTAGTCAGAGCAAACCACAGGGAATATCTGAGATCCAAGAGTCCCGGAGTAAAATGGTGTCATTACAAGATCATCTATAGGGAAATTTAGTCGGAGCAAACCACAGGGAATATCTGAGATCCAAGAATCCAGGAGTAAAATGGTGGAAAACATCAACCAAAATTTTTAATTTTTTGAAGAAAATAAAAATAAGATGAAGGCCAGAGCAAGAAAGAATTCGAGATCTCGGGGTCGGGTAGAGGAGTAATGTTCCGTACTCAATCCTTTTGTTAGAAGATGGAAATATATCCATAGAACAATATAAATTTCAAATACAGACCAGGTTACTTGTAAACACAAATATAAGTAGCTGACCATTCATAGAACAATATTAATTTTAAATACAGACCAGGTTACTTGTAAACACAGATATAAGTAGCTGACCATCATTCAGGTACTGGAATCCTAACTTGAGGCACAAGTATCATCCGTTTTTCTCCTAAAACTGGAGTCCTAACATTAAAGCAACCCATCTATGAAAAAGAGAAGAAGAAATAAGAAGATAATTGAGTTTCTCCTTACCATTTTCCATTAAACTACTAAGAAATTCTATATCACGCGAAGAGATTTGGTAACCGAAAAAAGGCTTTCTTAAACCCCTCAACAAAATGTCAAAACCCAAATCCGGCAACCTCAGTCAGTGAGTTGATGATATATAAACGGAGGATTTTATAGCAGAAAAAATTAACTTACTCCCTGTGGAACAATCAACATCCAGTTAACCAAAGGCTACAATTGGTTGTGATCGGAAATAATTGGGGGGAAAACAATCCAAAAGGATAACAAACCCGGTTATTTCTGGTTTCAAAGCTAAACAGCTATGAAAGCCATGAAAACAAAGATAAGTCGAGAACAAAAAAAAACCCGATAACTTCCATGGCAAAAAAACTAATAGAATCAACACCAAAATGCAGCAACTGAAACCTAAGAGCAACCACAATCAATACTTGCGACAATATTCAAGCTAGAGTTAAAATTTACTTTCGAGGAAACAACTGGGATCTTGATGCAATTTCATTAAGAAAATCAACGATGCTCAACCAACCAACCAACCACCCACCCACATAAATCATACAACGAACTGTCAATATTATGAAAGCATAGACACTATACGAAGGCCAATCTCACAATAAACCATAAAAAACTATACGTCTGAGATTACCTACAAGTTGAAGACTCCAGTTCCTCAAAAAAGATAACAATGCCAACATGAAGAAAATTCAACCAAATATGCAAACGAAACGATTACCAAAACTGAAGACGTGAAAGACTTTCCGTGAATTTATCTCAAACAGGGAAGATGAACCTATTTGGTTTAGCTTCTTGAAATTCTATACTCCACCTGCGCAATGAGCACACAAAATTCCAAAGCAGCTTTATTGCTTTTCAAGCCAATTTTGTTACCCACAAAGATCCTAGTTTGCCCTTCTGCACTAAAAACCCAGTGAGATATCCACCATATGTACTGTTTTAATAAGTTATGTACTGTTTTAATAAGTCAGCTCGATAAATTACAATTCTATCACAAAATGCACCAAATAAAGGACCAAGACATTAAGCCTAAAAGCTATGCAGTCTACATCCTAGTTTGCACGTCAGGCCTGAACGATAAATCATTCTGACACTGGCTAGTACAACAATATACAATGTAGTGCACCATCAGGTTAAGCTACGAAACAATTATATACCAAACGTGCTTCTTATTGCACGATAAGTTATGCAGCAGAAAAGCATAAGACCAAATAAGGTAACTACTAACTAGAACCCAAAAAGTTACCCCGCCTAACCCAAGGTAGCATGCAATAAGACTAATTTGAGACGAATATTAAGCAATCTAGACGTAAGGGGAAAAAATATGACAAGCAGCAACTAGTCTAGGATAATTCCAAAAAAAGTACATACACAGCTCCAACTGGTAAGATCTAGCTAATAAAAACTTCATAAGAACATAGACGTCTATCTAGAGCAGACAATCAAAGGCATAAACTAGATTGGTGGTCTAGATTCAGCTGTCTATTTCATCAACAAACAAAAAAGCTAAAGGTTCTTCTGATCTTCTAGCGTGTCCCCTCTTGCAGCAAGTGCTTAAGTGTATGAAGTCCAAACTGGAAGATGCAACACTGTGGCCCCTCCTATAGGAAAAGCTTAGAAATCTACCTTCCATAAGGATGGTAACGACTACTGCCACTATATCCTGCCCTACTTCCATAAAGCCCCCCTGCACCACCATAACCAGCACCAGGGCCAGAATCGTAACTAGCACCAGAGCCTGAGCCGCCATAACTGCCATAGCTTCCACCTCCGCGGCCATATGCACCAAGTCCACCCCCACCATATCCCCCACCGAACTCTCCGGCGTAGGAACCAAAGCGACTAGAGTAGCCACCGCCAAGGGAAGGCTCACCTCGATAACTCATGTAATCACTGCCACCAAAGTCACCATATCGCCCACCAAAGTCACTACCCCTGCCGCCACCATATACTCCATAATCTCCAAACCTACCGCCAAGACCACCAAAACTCCTATAAGAAGCAGGGCCGTAACCACCGCTGCCAAACCCGGTATAAGAGTTGCCAAAGCCACCAAAATCATCAACATATCCTCGACCCCTAGAATCACTACCATAAGCAGGAGTAGGTGCTGGGTTTGAGGTTTTCTTTGGTTCAGCCTTCTTGATCTCAACCTACAACAAAGAAGTAAGTTAACCTAGGATTTGACAGCTACGCAAGAGAAAAAAATATACCTGCAAGCTGCTAACTTAAACAAAGTTCAAGTTCTAACCATACCCAGAAGTGGTTCTAGCAAATCTACAGTTTTTTTTTTTTAAGTGATGCAGAATCGCATGAGAGCAATTGAAACTAAGACCTCCACTTCCCTAGGTGTGGTCTATGAACTGATCATCTATCCCTCAGGGTTAAGTAAAATTACACGTTAGCAGAGTGAAATGGGATCCATCAATAATCTAACTATCGGATTTAGATGGAACATAATCTCGTATTGATATAAAAATAAAAAAAATAGGTCTTTGTACATCAGATGTCATGGTGACCCACAGGACTGAACTTACCTGTGTCCCTTCCATATCTATCATACTTCCATTGGCAAGGACAGTGTCAACAACTTGGTCATTATCAAATACAATAAATCCGAAACCCCTGGAGCGTTTGGTAACATGATCTCGTATGATCTCGTGTTCCACTACCTTCCCATACTTCGAGAAGAAATTCTTGAACTCATCTGTAAATAAGGGGGAGGGCCACAGGAAACAAGTTTAATAACATAATATCAGCAAGGGTAACCAAAAATTTTAACGGAATACGATGTATTTCAAACAAAAAATGGTATGAAATCCCAGACCTTCAGTAACAGAAGTTGGTATCCCACCAACAAAAATCTTTTTTGTTTTGAAATCCTTGGATTCCGCAGCACCTTTTGGAATTGTTCTTTTGATCTCAACCTGCTCAGAATTTTAAAATACGTAACTTGCAATATCTAAACCTTCTCACATAAGATCATGCATGCGATAACATTATAATGCCCATTTACATTTTTAAGATTCTGCAGCAATCTTGAAAATCCAAATGTCACCAACTATGACAAGTTTTCTTGGCGAAAACTAGAATCCATTTGAGATACAATCGAATGAAAAGCCTAATATGAGTTACGATATGCACTATGAAGGTCAACCCAATTATATGACAAGAATTCTATTCAACCTGTAGAATAATGGGTGGACAAAAGAGAACTTCAATCTTAAAGCAGTATGCCTTATTTCCTTTTTCAGTGACTTTATCAGCGATGTAGCATAAAGTATTTCTCCATTGGTCACAGTGTCGTGGGAAGAAGAGTCAGAAGAGCTAGCTAAGCTCCCATACCCAGGAATGATTGGAGAGAATTTTAAAAAGTACTTAATATGGGTTATATGGCGAGAGAGAAATTCTAGATGTTTTGAAGGAATCGAGCATTCATTGGCTAGACTTAAGAGTCTTTTGGTGAATAGTTTGTACAGCTGGGAGAAAAGAGATTGTAATCCTTCTATTAATCTGTTTTTAGATTGGTTTGCTCTTTTCTTTTCTCTCGGAGGTGTATAGGGCCTTTTTGTCTCTGGCCTTCTTTTTTTTTAATACAGGCGGCATTCCCTTAATGTCTCGTTCTAATATACTTATCAATATATATATATATATATTGTGTTCAACAGAGAGATTATTTCTAATTCTGCCCTAGCAATCTAGCTTCAAACAGAAGAATAATGGGTGGAAAAAGGAGAACTTCATGTCTTCAAGTGATATGCATTTTTATATTTTTAGGTGACTTATTTTCTCAATTCGCCAGACTGATGTCATGGGAAGGAGATCAAGCTAAACTCCAATACTGACAAATGATAGCAGAGAATTCTAAAAGCACTTAGTACTTCATTTTAGAGGAGAGTCTTTTTCTAATTTTCCCAGCGATGTAGCATAAAGAATTTCTCCACCGGTCAGAGTGATGTCACAGGAAAGGAATAAAGGCTAAAAGATTGTTATGTATCAAATCTTTACTTATCTCCAGCCCTTCCTCAAAAGGGCAATCTCTACTCAAATTTAACTACAGCATCAAGTGCATAAAGCTCTTGCTAAAATTATACTCCGTATGACTTACACATATACTACCATTCAATTCATCATATGTTCCTCTGAAGTTTTTATCGAATTGAGAAATTCTAGTCAAGGGCAATCAGTACTAATCAAGAAACATCTAACCAACCTAAAAAGTACTTCCGGTTCTCCATTGCTTATGATGGGGATATTAAAACTCAATTTAACTGGCACTCATCAAACCATTTAGTGCTTGTTTGCATCACAAATCTTGTTTTTCAAAGATAACACAAGAGGGATATATTTCTACACCTACATGAAAACAATAACAGCACTTTTCCCCCTTTCAAGATAAAAGCAAGTAGCAAAGAGAACTGGGAAATTTACACATTGAATAGAACAATATGTAAATTCCCAGTTTGCTTTTCTTTTCTATTTCATTTTTTCTTGGCATCCAAGAAGAGCACAGCCCACAATAGAATAAAGATTAACACACACAGAATTCCTTCCAAGAGAAAGGTTAATAGATTTTCAAGAGAAAGGTTAATAGATTATTACCGACCTGTTTCCCATTGATGACATGGGTTTCAGCGATAACAGTATCAACAACAGACGGATCAGCATATGTGATAAACCCAAAACCCCTCGGTCGACCAGTTTGCCGATCTTTCATTATCACTGAATCCGTTATTTCTCCGTACTTCCCAAAGTACTTCGTGAACTGATCTGCACTCGCCATAATCACCAATCACGCAATGGAAGCCACATAAGTCACTTAAAAATAGCCAAAAACTCCCCCAAACAACAGGGTTTCTACACATGCATAAATACTTTACAAACATGAGAAAGTACAATCAAAAGAATAATTATTGGACCTCGCCACAATCACCAAATCACACAATGGAAACGACACAAATCATCTATAGAATACCCGAAAATTCCACCATACAACACGGTTTCTACGCAGATATACGTAGGTCCCAAAGTACTTTGTGAACTGATCTGCACTCCCCATAATCACCAATCACGCAATGGAAACGACGTAACTCACTTACAAATAGCCCAAAAATACCCCTAAACAACAGGGTTTCTACACATATGCATACTTTACAAACAGGAGAAACCGTGAAAGTAAAATCAAACGGGAATAGTTACCGCACCCCGCCGCAATCACCAAATCACACTACGTAAACGACACACAAATCACTTGTAGAATACCCGAAAATTCCACCGACCACACGGTTTCTACGCACGCATACATGCTTTACGAAGTTGTGACTTGTGAGAGTAATTCAAATCGAAAGAAGAAATAACTGACCTAGTGTGGCCTCTTTGGATAACCCACCAATGAAAATCTTGCTGTAAATTACAAAGAAAACCTTATCAGCAACAGGCAAGAAACGCTCTAAACGTAGAGGCGTTGATAGAATTCATATGTGCATACAAATTTCTTTTGTGTGTGTGTGTGTGTGAGAGAGAGAGAGGACGGACCCAGGGCTAGCGCCATCGCCGAAGTCGGATCTCTTGGAACCCATGGTGAATGGGGCCGGAGATTTTACGGATCAGATCGAGTGCTGGATTCGCGAGAGCTAGGGTTAGGGCTTTTGTCGATTGAAAGGATTTACTTGAGGACGGGTGTGAGGTGTATATAAAGGTGGAGAGGGATAAAATAATAATAGTAGAAGTTTCATTAAATGACATGGTTAAGTTACCATACAACCCCTCGATCCTCCCTCCCTTCGGACTAACCAACCTCGCGCCACCATAGCCATCATCATCTACCACCAAATACATACCATAAGCCAAAACATCCGACTCCACCCACATGAGCTCATATGTGGTGATCGAGGATAGTTAAATAGTGTCAATATACAATTCTCAATATATATGCGTCATCTCCGATCACCACACCAAGAAGCACATCTGTTAAAAATCTACAATACTACCTACCAACAATAGTAAATCTTTAGTTCGAGAACCACATCAACAAAATGACTTAAGCCTAAAAAAATGTTGACGCCCTTTTCAAAACCGTTGAAGTCTATACCACCAACACATAACAAAACCATCATACACCATCAATCGATTGGCCCAGTTGCAATTGCGTCTTTAACCACTAAAACCAATCTTGATTCTTGCCCAAAAAATGGTAGAATAGGTTGTCGTGTCATTTTATACTCAAAAAGAGCCCAAAAGATTATGCATGGCTAAATTTATGCTATATCCTTGATAGAGCATACGAATTATGGGATTCGCATGAATTAGTTTGAAAGAGCTACGTGCATTCTTTTTTTCCTTCCCGAAAATAACATGATATTGTGCTTTGTAAAATTATTGTTTCAACTCAGATTGGTTCATCAATTGCCCTCTAGAGTGAGAGCAATTATTTAGTCGCTCGGAGCACCATCACGCAGTGCCTCAATATTCTTATCCACTATACAATTTCGTAGAATCTATACATTTAATAGTGATTAATTAATACTGGACCTCGTAAAAATGTGAGACGAATAAGAGTATTGAGGCACCGCATCACAGTACCCAAAACCACCAAATAATTTTTCCTACCGTCCAGGCCACAAAATATTCTTATTTATCACGTGTGTATTCTAATGAATGATCGAGACCCATTTGACCCCAGTCCCCAGAGAGGTTGCCTTCCATGTTTGATTAAAGAGGCATGATATTTTTTTTTTTTTTTTTCACAGAAGAAGCAAATTCATTAATCAAGCCATACGGCATGATTGGATCATGTGTATTTCTAAACAAATTTTAATAGGGGAATGATAGGTACATAGAAAATTTACCCCGAAAGTACCCCGAAAATAGAAATCAATGGTTGAGAATCACTTTGATGATTATGTCACACACATTAAAGTGAATCTCAACCACTAGTTGATCTTGTTCGAGATACTTTCAGAGTAAAATTTTTTTGTCCCTAGCATTTCTGATTTTAATATCTCGCCAATGCTACTCTTATCTTCCACTCTCTATCTACTTTATGATCATAATAACAAACTTTTTAAAGCAATTTGATTTGATTAGTACTCTGCCCGTTGAAAATCGATCAAGTGAACCCAATAGCTCAGCTTATTAGTCAAACTACTGTCCATTATCTATCCACCTAATCACCATCCGAACATGATTATGAACCCATCACTAGTTAAATACTCCTCATATGGAAAAATTATTGGTGTTTTGAATTGATAATTTCATCTTCTACATGCCTCCAGTGATGCATACATGTTCAAGTTGGAAGTATGATAGCGGTTAGCGACTCTCATAATACTGTAAACAGCAATAGGTTTTCGAAAGTTTTTCTTCTTTAGGATAATTTCTCCCGGTATGGGGAATACGGTATAATGAAATATTACTATACAAGAGTGATTAATTCTACATGGTTTGTTTGGACGAAAGAATATGGATGTGATGACGTTTTTGTAAATACTAGTGGTATTTCTGTAATTAAAACATATGATATTTTTGTAAATAGGATCCGAATGTAGAAGGTCCAATTTTTTTGTACAGAAAAAAAGATCGACCGTGATTAAAACAAAACCCGTTACAGGGTCCACTCACAATCAGTCAGGAATACATTAGCTGGTTACAACTATTGCCAAACGATTCCGATCATTAAAACGAAACCCATTACAAGGTCCACTCACCACGGCAAATATGATCATTAGCAACACTTAACAAATGCCTGTAATAGTCGCCGGTGAAGATTTTAAAAAATGCCGATAAAGATATGACATTATTATAAATGCCAGTACTAGTGCTACATCATTAGGGAGAAAAATTGCCACGAGACATCCGCGTACACAACACGTGGCTTCCACGTGCACACCACGTGGCGGCTTGTTAATATTTTGAATTGTGTTGTTGTCAAGAATCGAACCCACTCTTGGACAACTCCCAACAACTTGTTAACCATTGGGCTAGCATGAATTTGGTGTTAAAATCGCATTTTTTGTTTTCGTTTTGTACTATAGAACTTTTACCGGCATTTAACAAATGCCGTTAAAGGGTACTATTACCAACATTTTATAGTTACTGCTTACAAATGCCGGTAATAGTGCCCTTTAACGGTATTTGTTAAATGCCGGTAATAGTACCCTTTAGCGACATTTTTCAGATTGCCGGTAATAGAAATGCCGGTAAAAGCAATATTTGGCGTAGTGACTAACAATCAACCAGAATTACACTAGTTGGTTACAATTATTGCCAAACGAGTCTGATTATTAAAACGAGGCCCGTTATAAGGTCCACTCACAATCAGTCAGGAATACACTAGCTGGTTACAACTGTTGCCAAATGAGTCCGATCATTAAAACGAGGTCCTTTGCAAGTTCCACTCCCAATCAACCAGGATTACACTAGCTGGTTAGGTACACTATAGTCTATGCACAATGAAAAGAGATTAAATTTTTTACACCGTCGGTATAAACACTTGTTTCCTCCAAACCAATTATAATGCGCCACGTCGCCATGTTTTATTGCTTGGGACCATTGTTTTACAACGTGACACAATGTAATTGATTTGGAGGAAATAAATGTTTACATTAGCGGTGTAAAAAATTTATTCTCCAATGAAAATGGTCCAATAACCTTGTTTGGATTAGTTTTTGAATTTTTTTTTGAAAAATAATAAGAGTAATAAATAGAGAGAGATCCAAAAGAGAAGGGAATGACTTCGGTGTCCCCAGTTATTTTGGGGACACCGTAACTTTTGGCATAACAAAACCATTATGAGTATAATCAAAACCTATTATGAGCATAACCAAAACCATTATGAGTATAACAGAACCATAGCAAAGCATAACTTGTTAGTTATGCTTTTGTTGGGTTTGGTTATGCCTTGGTTGGTTTTTTAGATATTCATTGGTTATACCTTGTTTGGGTTCGGTTATGCTTGTAATGGATTTTAGTTATGCTCATAATGGTGAAGTTATGCCCAAAATTACGGTGTCTCTAAAATGACCGGGGACACCGTACCATCATCCGTTGAAAGTAGCAGAATCTAAGAAGAATTTTTTGAAAAATTCCTTTTGTATTGTAAAGCAAAGAAAGCATAAAGAGCGAAAAAGAAGAAGCTGAACATTGCAAAATTGCAAAATAGTAGTAGTGCTGTATAAATCAGGGAAAAAAAAAAACAAAGAAAAAAGCCCGATACTCTCCCTAAGGACGCAAACACTCTCCCATTTGCTCTCTCTCTCTCTCTCTCTCTCTCTCTCTCTCCCCTTGTCTTCCCCTCCCTTTTCCTCTTCGTTTCTCTGTACTTTCACTGTTTCACCAATAGATCAATTCAAACCCCCCCCCCCCCCCCCTCCCACCAAACAATCACACTCAATCCCCTCACAATCTCTCTCTATAAACTCCGCCCTTGACCTCCTCTCTCTCTCTCTATCCATAACATATCAGCTCATACACCTCTCTCTCTCTCTCTCTCTCTCTCTCTCTATATATATATATATATATATCTACATATAAGCATCTGTATCATTGTTGGTTGTGAAAAATGAGCAGCAGTGGGGCGGGGAGGGTTTCAATCCCGGGAAGTTTACAGAAGACGATCCAGAACATCAAGGAGATCACGGGCAACCACAGTGAAGAGGAGATATACGCAATGCTCAAGGAATGTTCCATGGATCCCAACGAGACCGCCGCCAAGCTCCTCCTTCAGGGTCTCTCTCTTTCTCTCTCTCGTGTTTCTCTCTCCTTTTTCTGATTTGTGGCTATGATCCGCATTTAATTTGATTCCGTTTTATTGAGTTGGTGGTGTGCTATCAATAATTCTGGTTGGTGATTTGGTTTTTATTGGTATTAAATTGGTTATTCTCAGTTCTAAAATAGGTGCCGTTTGAAAAATTTTAATGACTTTGTACAGGTTTTTGTTGTAGCTGAACTTCTATGTTAGTAAAAAGTTATCAGAATGAAGCTTATCAAAATCGTGAGACCTTGGGCTTTGGCTCAGTGCTTTTTCCCCTTGGGTTTGAGTCCTAAGGGTGGGGTCGTGGGTTCGAGCTGATGGAGCAGTGGTTGGCTCTTTTGTAGTAAAATCTAACTAACATACTAACATTCTATCATGTGACAAAGAAAATCGTGTGTTTTTTGAGCTCTTTAAGCTGTTTTTTGGCCAATAAGCATAAACTTTTTGCGGGTGTTTGTTGCAGCTGAACTCATATTATATTATTAAAAAGCATCAGAATGAACTTAGTAAAGTTCCCCCCCCCCCCCCCCCCCCCCCCCCCCCCCAAAGCTTTTTAAGCTGTTTTTCCGGCGAATAAGCATAATGCTGATTTGACAC